>NC_138130.1:99721191-99943691 GCF_964188305.1 Podarcis bocagei | reverse complement strand
GGTATCTCAAGCCATTTGCACATAACAAAACATGTATTTTATCAAAGTAATTGTTGAACTGAAATACAATTAAGAAGTATATTAATAGTGAAATACAATTAAGAAGAAGTATATTAATAGTGAAATGATTATTAAGCTCTAACTTAAAATGATTTTTTATTCACAACAAACTTAATAATGCAAACACATTGGCATTTGGCAATAACAAAAGTTCCTTTAGAAACACAATTTACAAAGACTGATAATGAGCAAACCAATGATATTTGAGGGAGCCGGCTAGCAGGTGGGGCCCATGACTTACATCGTGGGAGCCTACACAACACAAAACACAGTTGTCGTATGTAGGTTTTATTTTATTTGTTTTTTATCTTATATTTTGGAAATGTACATCCAGTTTTTCTTCCTTTAAGTTTTTTGGGGGCCCCAAGAGAGTGGGGCCCTAAGCTATAGCTTGTTTAGCTTATACCTAAATCCGGCACTGTCTACAACATATATACATGCCTTTTCTTCTAAGAAGCTTGAGGCAGCGTAAATGGTCCTTCCGCTTCCCGCTATCTCTTCACAACAACCTTATGAGGCTGAGAGGTAGTGATTACTAGTGGGTATATTTTAGTTCATTTCATTTTTTATATTTCTATGCTGTTTTTCACTCACATGTGCCACAAAGTGGTTTACATGCAATAAGTAATTACGATACATAGAACATCACCATTGCAACTTAAATTATATAAAATAATTAACAAATCATCAATAAAGCAACCACCTTCTGTAAAACATTATTAACAAAAAAAAAAATAGATTAAACAGAGCAACCACAAGAAAAATCAGATTAGATTTGATGATTAGAATAGATTTCACAGAGCTTTAGAGCACTCATAATCCACAAAACAATATTAACAACATTAAGAAAGTAACAACCAAAAAACAAACTAAGCACTATTGACTATATGCAGGACAAATGTCCCATCTTCCAACAGGAAGAGCTCTCAGGAGAAACAGCTTCAGGGCTGCCAGTTGGCTCCTGTTGCCTCATGACAGGGTTGCTTGCTTGCTCACTTGATGGCTTCGTCCAAGCGCCCGGGTGTACCAGATTACCGTATTTTTCGCTCTATAGGACGCACTTTTCCCCCTTCAAAAATGAAGGGGAATTGTGTGTGCGTCCTATGGAGCGAAGACGCCGTAGCCCCGTGACCCTCTCCCAGCTGGAGAGGTGACGCGCGGCTATGGCAGGAGCCTCTATAGCCGCGCGTCACCTCCCCAGCCGGGAGAGCGCGCACGGGGCTAAAGCAGCCCCCCGCGACCCTCTCCTGGCTGGAGAGGTGACGCGCGGCTATGGCAGGAGCCTCTACAGCCCCGCATCACCTCTGCAGCCGGGAGAGCGCGCGCGGGGCTAAAGAAGCCATAGCCCCGCGACCCTCTCCCGACTGGAGAGGTGACGCGCGACTATGCCAGGAGCCTCTCCGCTGCGCCTCTCCGCTGCTCCCTGACCTGCTCTTTGGGGCTGGTGATGGGCTTCCCCCCGCCAGCCCCAAAGAGCAGGTCGAAAGGAACCTGAAGCCTGGAGAGCGAGAGGGGTCAGTGCACACCGACCCCTCTCGCTCTCCAGGCTTCCAAGGTAGCCGCCTGAACGCACCTTAAACGACACCTTGTTTTAGAGCGGGAAAACAAGAGGGGGAAAGTTCTCCCCCTCCCTGTGCAGCGCCTCCTGCCGCTTCACTGAAGGGGCGCTGGACAAAGGGGGAGAATTTTTTTTTCTTGTTCTCCCCCCTCTAAAACAAAGTGCGTCCTATTGTCCAGTGCGTCCTATGGTGCGAAAAATACGGTAGTTGATGCATGGTTTCAGGTGGAAAGTGGATGTGAGGTCTGATGCCTTGCAGATGTTTCAGGACCACGGACAGCTCCAAGTGAACAAGTTGCTCCCACCAAAGCTGAGAGCAGGTTTGAGCCTCCTTCCCCAGATGACCTCTCTCAGGCTCCACCCCTTTTAGGTAGCTTTAGATTCTCAAAGGACCTCTGGTCTGAAGGTGGGCAACCCTCTTCCATTTCACCGTCTCCAGTTTGAGGAACTTTCTGCACCACTGAGGTCCTGTAGGAGGTGTTTGGTTTCTTGGGGACATGTCTCTGTGAGGGTCTGACCTCAGGTCCTACAGGTATGGTTGATTCTTCTCAGTGCTTTTCTTCAGCCAGGGAACGCCAGAACGCAGTTCCAGCACCTCTCAGATGGGTGTTAATGCGGGCCATAGTCCTCCCACCCGTTTCTTGCTTTTACATACAGTACTTCTGAGAAGCCCCAAACCAGGAGTAGGCAACCTAAGGCCCGGGGGCCAGATGCGGCCCAATCACCTTCTCAATCCGGCCCACGGATGGTCAGGGAATCAGCATGTTTTTACATGAGTAGAATGTGTGCTTTTATTTAAAATGCATCTCTGGATTATTTGTGGGGCATAGGAATTCGTTCATCCCCCCCTCCCCCAATATAGTCCAGCCCACCACATGGTCTGAGGGATGGTGGACCAGTCCACGGCTGACAAAGGTTGTTGACCCCTGCCCCAAATGAACATTTCAAGTCAAAATGGAAGCTGGCCAGTGTGTGTGAGTCTATGCTTTTTTTAGATCTATGACTCCACCTAGCTCCCAGCCACTCCTAGCCACGATTGGTCAAGCTACAAGGAGGGGCCAGTTCATATTTCCATTTCTACAATCTATCTCCCATGTGGCGGCGTTGGTGGGCTTTAAGCTTTCCAGCCAGGAAACAATAGAGGGGCTGGGCCAGACACACTTTGATAGGGAGTGAGCTTCACATATTGAGAGCCACCACTGAAAAGGCCCTTTCTGGGGGGCCATGCCATATACTTAGTACTGAGGAGGGACCACCAGGTGGGCCTTGTGGACCACTTATAAACATCGTCTCCGACTCCTCGAAAGATTCCATCAGCGGCGTCTCCCAAAAAGTTTACACATCACTTGGGAAGACAGGCAAACTAATGCTAGTGTACTGGAAGAAGCAAAGATCAGCAGTGTTGAAGCAATGTCAACATCAGTTCCGTTGGACTGGTCATGTTGTGCGGATGCCTGATGATCGTCTTCCAAAGCAACTACTCTATTCCAAACTTAAAAATGAAAAGCGTAATGCTGATGGGTCAACAAAAGAGGTTTAAAGATTCTCTCAAGGCAAATCTTTAAAAATGTGGTGCAAACACTGACAACTGGGAAACACTGGCCTGCGAGCACTCCAGTTGGAGAACAGCCTTTCCCAAAGGTGTCATGGACTTTGAAGACGCTTGAACTCAGGACGCAAGGGAGAAACGTGGGAAGAGGAAGGCACGCTTGGCAAACCCTCATTGTGATCAACTCCCACCCGGAAACCTATGTCCCCACTGTGGAAGGACACGTGGGTCCAGAACTGGCCTCCACAGTCACTTACGGACTCACTGTCAAAACTGTGTTTATGGAAGACAATATTACACGGCTATGAGTGATCGCCAAAGAAGAAGAAAACTGAGGAAGGAACACCAGATAGGCCTGACTTGCTGATTTTAGAGCACAGGCAGGTCGATGTGGATATTTGGGACTCACAAGTCATTTAGGGTTTAATCTTGTGTGTACAAATTGGAACCAGCAAGCTCATCAAAATTCACCTGGTCCACCCCTATTACAAGACATAATTAGCAATTGTGAGAAGTATTCTCATTGACAGGCATACACTCATAAAAACGAGCTTTTTTAAAATTAAAAAACAAAACTTCTACAAGCTTCCCATTCCTCCCGCTCCTACTTCCCTCCAATGAGAGACGAAACCTTTGATGATCATATTTACCTCCGAGACATTACCATTTAAATGCTTATTGGAAAAATAAGAATTAATCGTTAACCAAGTTTAAACTCTTGCACAGGAAATGTTAAAATACAGTCCACATGCCCATTTTCAAATTTCCTTTATGGCCTCCTAACTTTTTCTTTTCTTTTTTTTAAAGCACCTCCACCAAAATCCTTCAAAGGACTGCAAAACCAACCTGCACTCTTTTATTTTTTTGGCTACTACTTGAAATGCTGGCTTCTGGCAGCCAACTATTCCTGGCTGGGTCCTTTTATTATCACGAACGGGTATTAGCAGCTAAGGGGTTGTTGACATGCCCTTTCGGAGTTGCTACTTGAACGCCTTTAAGTTCGCGCAGAATTTATATATATATACCAGCGTCAAGTCATTTTAAAAGTATGAAATGGGGACGAGGCCAATTTCTTGGGCCACCTACATTTCAGAGGAATTAGCTGGCACAAAAGTTATTACATGCACACACACCCCTTTCTATATTTCATTTAGAAACCACACATTTTCTGGGCCAGGGTCCAGAGGTGTTATACAGCAGTTGAATCAGGGGGAGAGAGATGGCTGAGATTCTCAATGAAAGCCATAATCGGCTTATGGGGTTCAGCATTGTACCCCTTTCTGCATCTTGTCCCAGGAGCAGAGGAGGCGCTTGGTTTTTCTCGCGCGTGTCCGGAACCGAAGCAAATAAATATAATAATATTTTTTATTAATTTTAACATATAAATTATAATACATACCACAAAACTTCACCACTTATACAACCTTTTTTTGGACTTCCATCAGCACCTCTGATGATCCACCGTTTTAACCACTTCTTATGCATTTCTTAAATTCATATTGCCTTTAATTATCTTAACTAACCATCCTCCCCTTTATCCATTTTTGCAATAGTTCACCTCACAAAATTTCTTGCAAACCTACAAAAATAGTCTGATCAGCACAATTTCTTTTCAAATAGTCTGTAAATTTACACCGGTCTTTTGTGAATTTTTGGTTCCGCAGATTTCGAATCCTTCCTGTTAGTTTATCTAGTTCGGAACCGAAGCAAATAAATAAATAAACAGAACCGAATTCTCGCGGCCAGCTAAACACTTGTGAAAATAAAGAGCTCTGTGCAGGTGAATGCAGATCGGTTCTTTTATGGAAGCGTTCAGGGTGGCTTGAGTTTGAGCATGCCATTACTCATCCTTCTTGAACGGAGGGCATATGGCAGCCACAGCCGCCGCCTCTGAGTAGCCGGGGGCAGCTCTCATTTGGGTGAGTAGGCACGCCAGAGGGATGCCATTTGTGGGCGTAATGTTTGCTTTCATTTCAAGTACACAAGTACAGCATTAGATTCCCAATGTGGGGCCTGCACACACACACACATACATGTGCTCTGCAGTTTACCGCTCTTCTCTCTCTCTCTCTCTCTCTCTCTCTCTCTCTCTCTCTCTCTCTCTTTCTCTCCTCCATGCCTTGGAAGTGAAATAGAGTCGAGAGTGGATTTCATGCTCTTTATTCAGCTCATAGTGGTGAGGAGGAATGGAAGTTCCCCCACAATATCTGCTTTATATACATTATTTACACAATGGGCTGCACATGATTGGCTAATTCCGGGATTCTCCTGTAGGCCAATCAGGTTGCGGATTCACTTCCACCTGGAGCTGGATTGGGTGGCTGCATTGTTCTAGGACCAATGAGACTGCTGCATTCTGAATCCTATTGTTCTAGGACCAATCAGACTGCTGCATTTTGGATCCTATTCAACTCAGTACATCACCCCCATCGTTCTACCCGGACACAGAGGTCCAGCTCCGAGGGCCTTCTGGTGGTTCTCTCACTGCGAGAAGCCAAGTTACGGGGAACCAGGAAGAGGTCCTTCTCAGTAGTGGCACCCGCCCTGTGGAACGCCCTCCCACCAGATGTCAAAGAGAACAACATCTACCAGACTTTTAGAAGACATCTGAAGGCAGCCCTGTTTAGGGAAGCTTTTAATGTTTGATGCATTACAGTATTTTAATATTTTGTTGGAAGCTGCCCAGAGTGGCTGGGGAAGCCCAGCCAGATGGGCGGGATATAAATAATAAATCATTATTGTTGTTGTTGTTGTCCCAAAACATCTGGCGAGCAGAGGACAGTCCTTTGTGTGAAGGTATCGGCCATTTGGGAACGTGGGTGGTGCTGTGGGTTAAACCACAGAGCCTAGGAGTTGCCGATCAGAAGGTTGGTGGTTCGAATCCCCGCAACGGGGTGAGCTCCCATTGCTCAGTCCCAGCTCCTGCCAACCTAGCAGTTCGAAAGCACGTCAAAGTGCAAGTAGATAAATAGGTACCACTCCGGTGGGAAGGTAAACAGCGTTTCCGTGCGCTGCTCTGGTTTGCCAGAAGCGGCTTAGTCATGCTGGCCACATGACCCGGAAGCTGTATGCCAGCTCCCTCAGCCAGTAAAGCGAGATGAGCGCCGCAACCCCAGAGTCGTCCGCGACTGGACCTAATGGTCAGGGGTCCCTTTACTTTACCTTTTATGCTTCTTTGGGCATATTCCTAGGATCCTGGGGGCAGAAGGGCCTGCTAATTGCTGAGTTTTACAAGCCTTGCAACTTGGCAGTGCTGCAGACCTGACTCGGGTGGCAAGAGTTATAAAATATGGATGGAGACATTTAGGTTTTTTTGTTTTTGTTTTGTTTCACATTTTGCACTCAATTTTATTTATACAAAACGCCTTGAGTGAAAAGAAGAAAACAACTGCTGGTCATTTGCCAAGCAAGTCAGTCCCTTTTGCCCTCTGGAGGCAAACTGGTTACTTGGCATTCTTCTTTCTTTTCATTTCTTTTTTAGTGAATTAATATTCTTTATTGATTAAAAAATTTGCATGTCTATAGAAACATTATGTACTCTTAACAAGTAAAAAAAAAGAAAATTATATAAAATAGAAAATTTATAAAGAAATAAAAAATAAAGAAGTAGCAAAGATAAGAAACAAAGAAATAAAAAAGACAAAGTTATTTACATAGCACTTGGCATTCTTAGCATTGTTGGTCCGCATTTTCTTCTGCCCTTTCTTGTTGTGTTTCTTTGCAAAATGTGTGTTCCGCAGGAACTTGGGATCAACCCCCTTCAGAGATTCATATTTATTTGATCTGGGTTTCTTAATGCCATTTCTGTGCCACTTGCGAGACCATAGCTGTCAACGTTTCCCTTTTTTATTTTATTTTCCGAATAGGATTCCTCGCAAGAAAAGGGAAAAGTTGACAGCTATGTGCGAGACTGGTTGTGTGTGGTGTGGTTCTTGGTCTTGGCCATGGCTTAAAGTTGAAGCTCCGCCACAGTTCAGGGCAAAACCGAAAGAGCACGGAGACATTTAGTTTAGTTCTCATTTCGATACCAGGGTGTTAAGGAAGTCAATGTTGAAGGCAGAAAGCTCTGCTTGCGTGGCGAGTTCCCGCCTCCCCCCGAAGAAATAAAGACACGGACACAAGAATTCAGGTTAATGGGTCAAATTAGGCCACAACTTTATTGATTACAGGAATTGAGCGGTATTGGCTTAGGCATTGGTCCTAACTACTAACTGGCTAGAGGCCGGAAGGGTTAATCACCAGAGGGAGGAGTCCTGCTGAGGCACGTCAACTAGGACCTCCCCCGGGCGTCACCGCGTGGGGGCGTGCCGTGGGCCCACGCCTCCTTAGGCTTAGGACAAGGCCACGCCCCCCTGGAATCCTTTACCGGACTACCCTTGCTTGGAGGAAGGTGATGGCGCTCCTTCACCGCTTCATTTGCATAACAATAGAACAGTACCCCTACCAATGCCTAACCGCCACTCGAGCCCAAGCTCGCCGCCAATACCCTCAAACCTGTAACCAATCCCTAATCCCTGATATAATATCGCTCAACCAAACATCACTTCCCGCATTGGAAAGATGTACGCCATCATCTCTGTAGAGGGCCACCTTGGTGTACTGGATCTCGGGATGGTCAATGACCCGTCCCCCCAGAGCCGCCACTCTACGTGCCACAGTACATTGCAAGATCTTTCGGGCTCTATTCACCGCAGCAGGGGATTGACAATCTCTCCACGTGCGCCTTTCTAGTAAGGAAGACCACAGAATGCTAGTGCTGGGGTAAGAAGTGAGTAGTTCCTCAAAGTCAGTGAATATATTCCATTGCAAATCAATGGTTTTACAATAAGCAAGACTGGACATTGAAATGAACTGTGGGGGTTCTAGCAACAAGATAAAATTTAAGATTAAACCAACAATAGATAAACTAAGGGCTATGAATTTGCTGAACCAACTTTTAAAAGGGATACAAGAACGGGGGATGTGAGGGAGTCAGGAAAACATGTGAATTTAAGATATAAAATTAAGAAAGAGGGAATTTTTCTGTTTTTCCTATATGTGTTTTTTCTTTTTTACTATTAGTTTTTTAATGTATGCATTTTTGTATTTTTGTGTTTAATGTTTGTATTGTTGTATTTTGTAGTATGTATTTTGTGTTTTTATATTTCTCTTGTCCTTGTCTTTGTATTTTTTCTTTTATATTGTGCATTGTTAAAACTTAATAAAAAAAATTACAAAAAAAATATAAATACAATAAGCAAGATCGTTTCCGCCGAGCTGTATCACCAAAGCGTCTGGAGGGCCCTCGATCGCTGCTCTGTTCTTAATGATCGGCATGAACTCAGCCCATCGCATCCCTCCCTGCCATCCATATCACATCTTTGCCTGGTGGCAAACCGAGTCTTAGCCCCAAGCCTTGTTCTTGGACTTGGCCATGGCTTAAACCTGAAGCTCCGCCACAGTTCAGGGCAAAACTGGAAGAGCACGGAGACATTTAGTTTAGTTCTCATTTCGATACCAGGATGTTACGGAAGTCGATGTTGAAGGCTCTGCTTGCGAGGCATGAAAAGTTCCAAGCGTCTGCACTGCAGCACCACATAAAAGGGTGCGAACATTACCCTACCTGGAAGACAGCTGGGTGGACATGCAGCTGTTGCCTTGTGGCCACCTCAGTAAAAGCCAGCGCTGGAATGTCAAGAGATAGCATATGGGAGAGGGTGTTAATGGCTTCCAGGAAGCCCAAGGAATTTTCTGGTCCACTGCCAGCATAGATGGTTATTTCCTCCCATATCCATGTTGAACTCTCTTCTGCCAAAAACGACTCTCTCCCTGCAAAATGCACTTCCATTTGCAGAAGGCGAAGGGGCGCAGAAGAGATTACATTGGCTTGGCTCTTATATATCCTTCTTTTTTAAAAAATAATATTTTATTTGCTCAACACATAACAACAACAAGAAGACAAATTACATCACATTAAGAATATCCTCAGTCGCACATTACATAAAGAATTAATATAAATTTCATAATCCATAAACTGTAATGGTCTCTTCCTTTTAAATCCGACTTCTCATCTACAGTGGTACCTCGGGTTACATACGCTTCAGGTTACAGACTCCGCTAACCCAGAAATAGTGCTTCAGGTTAAGAACTTTGCTTCAGGATGAGAACAGAAATCGTGCTCCAGCGGCACGGTGGCAGCGGAAGACCCTATTAGCTAAAGTGGTGCTTCAGGTTAAGAAAAGTTTCAGCTTAAGAATGGACCTCCGGAACAAATTAAGTACTTAACCCGAGGTACCACTGTACTACATAAATCTAATTGCCATTCTTTGCTGCCAATACATGTTATTGCTATCATCTCAAATCACTTCAGAATACAGTGGACGCTTGGGTTGCGAACATGATCCATGCGGGAAGCACGTTTGCAACTCACAGAGTTCGCAACCCACAGCGCTGCATTTGTGCACATGTGGATTGTGATTCGGTGCTTCTGCACATGCACAAAGTGCGATTTAGCGCTTCTGTGCAAGTGCCAAAACCCGGAAGTAACCAGTTCCAGTACTTCCGGGTTTGGCACGGTGCGCAATCCGAAATTGCGCAACCCGAAGTGTCTGTAACCCGAGGTATGACTGTTTGTTATATCATATAACTAGTGAATGATACTGCTGGTATTATTCAAATGCCTCTACAGATTTTAAATCAGCATTATTAATTTTCAAATATATTTTAAATGCTTCCCATTTTGAAATAAATTCTTTCCTTGGTTTGTTCTTTAATTTTTCGGATAAGCTGTCTAATTCAGCCTATCCAAGTACGGTGGAGTGCGGTGGAGTACGGTGAACTCCAATAAAACCATAGCTATAGTAAATGGCTTGGGGAAGAGGTCGAACCTGTGTTTGGCAGAAAAAGGCAAATTCTGTGCTAGGGATTACGAGGAAGGGAATCGAAAATAAAACTGCTGGCGTCGTAATACTGTTGTAGAAATCTATGACAAGACCGCTTTTCGAATACTCTTTGCGGTTGGCGTCGCCTCACCTCAAAAAGGATATTGCAAAGTTAGGAAATGTTTGGAAAAGGAAAACCAAAATGATCAAGGAGATGGAGCAACTGCCGTATGAAGAACAGCCGCAGCATTTGAGACTTTAGAGGAAGGGTGAGCCAGCGGTGATACAATAGAGGTTTATAAAATTATTTATGGTAGAGAAAAGTTTTCCTCCTTGTCTCGCAACACTAGAAATCGACGGGTGTTGGAAGATTCAGGACAGATAAAGCAAGCCTTTCTTCACACAGCACAAAGTATAAGTATGGAACGTGCTTCTGCGGGGGGCAGAGATTGCAACCAAATCGGATGGCTAAATCAGATTGGATATATTCATGGTAGAAAGGGCTATGAGGAAATCCATGGAGCAGAAAACTGAACAGAGGTGTTAGCATCGTAATCAGGAAAAACTAATGCATCTGAATGCATCCTAAATGGCTACGCGTGCAGAGGAGGGCAACCAAGATGATCCAGGGTCTGGAAACCAAGCCTTATGAGGAAAGGTCGAAGGAGCTGGGTGTGTTTAGCCTGGAGAAGAGGAGACTGAGAGGAGATACGAGAGCCATCTTCAAATATCTCAAGGGCTGTTACATGGAAGACGGAGCAAGCTTGTTTTCTCCTGCTCTGGAGGGTAGGATTCGAACCAATGGCTTCAAGTTACAAGAAAAGAGATTCCAACTCAACGTCAGGAAGAACTTTCTGACAGCGGGAGCTTTTTGACAGACTCCCTCAGGAGGTGATGGACTCTCCTTCCTTGGAGGTTTTTAAGCAGAAGCTGGATGGCCATCTGTCATGGATGCTTTAGCTGAGATTCCTGCATTTCAGAGGGTTGGACTAGATGACTCTTGGGTAGGGTTGGCATATTTCGAGCAGTGAAAATCCAGACAGAAAAGTGGTTGCCATGAATGATCCAGCTCCCAGGCAAGGGTTGCTGCCAACTGAAGAAAGCAGCCAGGAACAAAGAGGGTTAATTGCCATTCAGGATGAGCACCGGCTAGTGCCAATTCCCCCACCCCTTGGAATGTCAGCTGATAAGGGAATGGCTGAGAGCAAACTAGAACACAGTCAAAGCTCGTTGGAAGTGCAAACAGGCGGGAAAGAGTTAAGAATGGTCAGTAATATCCAAGGCAACACAATGACCACATACAACGATACAATATCAATATACACTCTGAAAGTCTTTGAAGACTATGCAAGTCTCTGAAAGAAGCAATTTATGAGATTCTTATCTGGTGAAAACAGGCTGTAAAGCTTTGCTTATGGCGTCCAATACTGCCAAAGTACAGTAGTTCGCAAACAGACGTTGTGAACAGCGATTCCGGATATACCCACCTTTTCGTGGAATTCTTCTTCAGCACAGCAGAAGGATACAGAAAGGTTTCATAAACCCATCTATATGGTGAATGGAAAAGTCTAACAACAATTGCTATGGAGCAGTGGTCATAAAGTTATGTAGTCACTGCTGACTTTCATATTATATAAAGAGTGTATATTGATATCATATCATTGTATTTGGTCATCGTGTTGCCTTGGATATTACTGACTATTGTTTGCTACACAGGGATTAAATTGTTTGGTTACGGGAAAGAGTTAAGAGACAGCCTCTCAGAGAATGGGGAAGAGGAGGGAGCTGACCCACTCAGTCCAAGGTCTCGATGAATAGGAGGGCTGCAAGATAGGAAGCAAAACAAAAGAAGTATGAAGCAAAAGTTCCATTGCTTCTGGTCTTGCCGGAGTCTTCAGAAGGGTCATCTTAATTGATACAGTGGTACCTCAGGTTACAAGCACTTCAGGTTACATACGCTTCAGAGAGCCAGTGTGGTGTAGTGGTTAAGAGTGGTAGTCTCGTAATCTGGTGAACCGGCCTGAATCGCGTTCACGTTGCTGCTCCTCCACATGCAGCTGCTGGGTGACCTTGGGCCAGTCACACTTCTTTGAAGTCTCTCAGCCCCACTCACCTCACAGAGTGTTTGTTGTGGGGGAGGAAGGGAAAGGAGAATGTTAGCCGCTTTGAGACTCCTTTGGGTAGTGATAAAGCGGGATATCAATTCCAAACCTCCTCCTCCTCCTCCTCCTCCTCCTCCTCCTCCTCCTCCTCCTCCTCCTCTTCTTCTTCTTCAGGTTACAGACTCCGCAAACCCAGAAATAGTGCTTCAGGTTAAGAACTTTGCTTCAGGATGAGAACAGAAATTGTGCTCTGGCGGTGCAGCGGCAGCAGGAGGCCCCATTAGCTAAAGTGGTGCTTCAGGTTAAGAACAGTTTCAGGTTAAGTACGGACCTCCGGAATGAATTAAGTACTTAACCTGAGGTACCACTGTAGTGGAGAAGGCTGTGTAAAGCCGCCCAGAGCTATCTGTTTATTTTCACAACAAATCATCCTTTTTAATTAACTACCCTCACTGTGTTATCAAGCCGGGGACTGGACTCTGAACAGCGGTTGAGCTTTTTAAAAAAGTTTTGCTCAAAGTTGCTGGGTTGTTTTGTTTTGGTTTTTTTTTTGTAAATTCGCAATTTTATGGCAAATCGGCAAAGGCAACACTGACAACATGGGTTGCCATACATGGGATGCCAGATTTCCTCGGACGGTTTTCCTGATCAGTGGCGTAGCGTGGGTTGTCAGCACCCAGGGCAAGGCAAGTAATTTGCGCCCCCTCTGCCCTAGGGGCAGAGAGCTACGAGTGCGAGCGCGCCCCCCCAGATGTTGCACCCGGTGCGGCCGGCCCCCCCTGCGCCCCCCACGCTACGCCACTGTTCCTGATTTCTGCCTGGACTATGCTGCTGACTGCGGTATTCTGTATATGTCCAGGAAATTCCAGCAACCCTACCCCTTCCAACTCTTCTATGACTGGTATGGAAATGCAGCCGGCTGCGTCACCTGCTTCAAGCTGAAGCAGAAATTACCATATTTTTCACTCTATAAGATGCACCAGACCACAAGACGCACCTAGTTTTTGGAGGAGGAAAACAAGGAAAAAAATATTCTGAATCTCAGAAGCCAGAACAGCAAGAGGGATCGCTGTGCAGTGAAAGCAGCAATCCCTCTTGCTCTTCTGGCTTCTGGGATAGCTGTGCAGCCTGCATTCGCTCCATAAGACGCACACACATTTCCCCTCACTTTTTAGGAGGGAAAAAGTGAGTCTTATAGAGCAAAAAATACGGTACATGGTTAATAGGCATGAAAGCAAAGATTCCACTATTGCATGTGCTAAGCGAAGAGACAGAGCGTATCACAAACATTTTGGTAGGATTTCCAACCTATTCATTTCAGCATCTGGCTAACTGATGGCTTCTAACATCACTCGAAGCCATTTTTATTTATTTTTTGTTAAGGAGCAGGAGAGGAAATCTCTCCTAAAGTGGGATTGAGCTGCGCACCGCACTGCCTGGGAAAGAGATTGGGGAGAGTTATTGCAATCCCCGAAGCCTTTAGCCATACAATGCAGGTGCAGAATTCAAAGGGGGGGTAGGGGGGGAGAGAAAGGCTTCAGTGCTCCGGTGCTGGTATAAATCAGAGGTTGTTTCGCGCACGGAAAGATTATAACAGAACTGGAAAGGGTACAGGGAGAGAGCAAGAGATTACTGCGATCATGTTGCACGTTCTGCGGGAGAGGACGAGATGATGATGATGATGATGATGATGATGATGATGATGGGTTTTGCAAGAGGAGGCGAAATTGGAGGCAGCAGGTTCTGCAGCCTGCAAAGGGGAGAATCAAAGGAAATTCCCACACAAAGAGAAAAGGACCTGTCCCTTTCGATTTCTCTCCGTTTTGCAGCTTTCCAAACTTGAATTCATTTTACCACATTTCCACCACATCAGTTTGCGATTTTTTAATGAAAAAAAATATGTTCTCCTAAAAAAAGCAAATCACATGCATTTCCTCTGCATTTCACATAATATACATGTGCAAATGATGTGCATTTTGCAAAGGACACATTTTTATTTTTGTTGCAATTCCCCCTAATCCATTTCCTTCTTATGTGTTATTGTCACTAATGCGTTCGTACAAGGTGTGGCTGGAAAGTTCGGTGAATGGCCACAGAAATCGGACAAAGAGAAATATTCGAACATAAGTACCTTACAGGCCTTCAAAGTAGGCCCCCTCTGAGACAGTGCACCGTTGACAACATTCGTAGGACTGTTAGAAACTTCTGGAGAAGTCCTTTTTTCGTACTGCTTTCCGTTCCCTCGTCACAGCAGCTTGGAAGTGTGAAATGTTGGAAAATCTGTGCCCTTTCAGTGCAGATTTCAGTTTTGGAAAAAGAAAGAAATCCAGTGGGACCAGGTGGGGAGAATATGGAGGGTGGGTCAACTCAGTAACCTCATTTTTGCATAAGATATCAATGACTCCCCTTCTTCTCTTTCTATGGTTCATTTTACATATCATAAATCACTGCATATTTTACAGAAACTATGCCATTAAGTATTCCATTATTACATCTGTCAAAACTTATTT
Organism: Podarcis bocagei; assembly: GCF_964188305.1. Classification (NCBI taxonomy): domain Eukaryota; kingdom Metazoa; phylum Chordata; class Lepidosauria; order Squamata; family Lacertidae; genus Podarcis; species Podarcis bocagei. Next base: position 99,929,052 of record NC_138130.1, on the reverse strand, counting down.
ACACTGTTGGATTTATCTTAATGCTGCCAGCATTTTCAGCTGTATACAGTTATTTCCCATATATTCAATAAACGTTTTCCAATCTTCTCTAAACGTATGTTCTTCTTGTTCTCTTATTCTGTATGTTAAGTCTGCAAGCTACACATATTCTGTCAACTTAAGTTGCCATTCTTCTTTGGGGCAAGTAACATTCTTGCTTCTGTAGAAGCACACATAAATAAATTTCTATACAATTTTGGTAGTTCTGTCCCTATAATTCCCAAAAGAAAATCTTCTGGGGTTTTTTTAAATTAAAGTTATTTTGAACAGCCTTTTCAATTCATTGCATATCATTTCCCAGTAGTCTTTAACCCTACTACAAGACCACTATATGTGCATCTAATCTTGCCCCGTTGTAAAATTTATGTACTGTTGTGTGTTTTTCTTTTCGTAAATCTACCAAAGAGAAGAGGTGAAGAGTTTGTGTGCTGTGTCCCTTCTGATAAGAAATGTTCTGGGAGGGTGAAAGACAAAATTGGGGGGTTGAGGAGGGTCAGTTGGTGGGGAGTGAGGAATATCCGTTTTCATCTGAGGAATACTGGAAGGTATGCACTGGAAGTAGAACATTTTCAATCCCGGCTAGTAGCTATTCATCAACTTGTCCTCCATGAATTTGTCTAATCCTCTTTTCAAGTCTTCCACGTTGGTGGTCATCACTAAATCTTGTGGGAGCGAATGCCATCATTTAACTATGCGCTGTGTGGAAAAGCACTTTCTTCTGCCCTAAATCTTCCAGCGTTGTTCACCTTCATTGGATGCCCCAAATTCTTCTATTAAGGGAACATTTCTCTCTCCACTTTTCCCACAGCACACATAATCCATCCTCACTCAAAATCGTGATATTTCATTTCTGATTGACACCTGCGCTTTGCATAGATAGGTAAAGGGACCCCTGACCATTAGGTCCAGTCGTGGCTGACTCTGGGGTTGCGGCGCTCATCTTGCTTTATTGGCCGAAGGAGCCGGCGTACAGCTTCCAGATCATGTGGCCAGCATGACTAAGCCACTCTGGCGAACCAGAGCAGCGCACGGAAACGCCGTTTACCTTCCCACCGGAGCGGTACCTATTTATCTACTTACACTAGCATGCTTTCAAACTGCTAGGTTGGCAGGAGCTGGGACCGAGCAACGGAAGCTCACCCTGTAACGGGGATTCGAACCACCGACCTTCTGATTAGCGTCCTAGGCTCTGTGGTTTAACCCACAGCGCCACCCGCATCCCATTTGCATAGATAGTTCTTTAGTCGTTTAGTCGTGTCTGACTCTTCGTGACCCCATGGACCAGAGCACGCCAGGCACTCCTGTCTTCCACTGCCTCCCGCAGTTTGGTCAAACTCATGCTGGTAGCTTTGAGAACACTGTCCCACCATCTCATCCTCTGTCGTCCCCTTCTCCTTGTGCCCCCCATCTTTCCCAACATCAGGGTCTTTTCCAGGGAGTCTTCTCTTCTCATGAGGTGGCCAAAGTCTTGGAGCCTCAGCTTCAGGATCTGTCCTTCCAGTGAGCACTCAGGGCTGATTTCCTTCAGAATGGATCGGTTTGGTCTTCTTGCAGTCCATGGGATTCTCAAGAGTCTCCTCCAGCACCATAATTCAAAAGCATCAATTCTTTGGCGATCAGCCTTCTTTGTGGTCCAGCTCTCACTTCCATACATCACTACTGGGAAAGTATCTAGATACCTAACTGCTAATGTGTGGTCAATCTCTGGGCTGTGATTATACCGTCAATGCAAGAATATTTGATCGGTGCTTAAAATGCGGGAAGGTCACAAGCGAGACTTTTCTTTTGCCAGCACTGAGTCCTTGCATACTTTTAAAAAAAATGGACACAAACTGCCAGAAACCCAGGCCTGTTGTGTGTCGACGATATGCCCTCGCTGCATATATTTCAATGCCCTCTGCTATCTTCTCTGTGCGGGAAGTGAAGCTCAAACCAGCCTTTATTTGGAGCCTCTCCACACCTCCCTCTTGCAACCATTTGCCAGTTCCTGCCTGTAAGAACCCATGTAAACAACATCACATAAATATAGAAAGAAATCAGAGGGTATTTTTAGCTGCCCTGAGCTCTGCTCTTGAGAGGCAGAACAATAAACATTCCTGTTTGGATCTGGAAAGGCAAGGCAGCGGGAATGACACTAACCTGATATGTAAGTAACCACTGCAAAGTAGCCAAGAGATATTTACTGTTGGTAGGGATGGGGGAGGAACTCAATTCAGTTCACGTTTAAAGGTGAACCTGCATGATTTACGCTGCCGGGAAGAATGCTCAGACTGAAACACAACCATCCTTCAAAGTTTGCGCTTCCCTGAATTTTGCGATGCAGCTATCCGGCCAAGAAATCAAAGAATTATAGAGTTGGAAGGGACGACAAGACTCATCTAGTCCAAACCCCTGCAATGCAGGGATCATTCGCCCAATGTGGAGCTTGACCCTGAGACAAGGAGTCTCCTTCTCTACTGACTGAGCTACCCCAAAGATGCATATGCGGAGGTGTAGCGTGCATAAAACTGCATATAATTCTTAAAAAATCCAAGATGGAAATTGCTTTGCTGTGATATGACCAGAGCTGTCTTTCCCATTGGGTTTACTAGCGCGTTGCTCCAGGGTGCCGGCCTCTCAGGGGTGCCCCAGCAAGTGGGGGAGCTTCGCGGCTATGCTGGCAGCCTCCCCTTTCCCTCCTGCACGCCCGGCAGCTGCACCCCATCAACCATATGGCTGGTGGGCATGCAGCTTGCCTCCCAAGCCTCCACGGGAGGAGAGCTATCCACTGCAGAGGCTTGGGAAATGGTTGATAACTCTGGGAAATGTGGGGGGGGGGCGCCATTGAACCGGATATGCTTAAGATGGCCCTGGATATGACATACACAAATGTGCATATTGGGAGAAAGTCATACTGCTTCTCATGAGGACACAAAGGAATGCAGCCACTGGGCTGAAAAATACTCCTTCCAAAATATAGTGTGTCCTTCCTTGGTAACAATACACTTAACACGGACACTTAACATGATAATGTGGTCTCAACCACTGAGCCTCTTGGGCCTGCTGATCAGAAGGTTGGCAGTTCGAATCCCCACAATGGGGTGAGCTCCCATTGCTCTGTCCCAGCTCCTGCCAACCTAGCTGCTCAAAAGCACGCCAGTGCAAGTAGATAAATAGGTACCGCTGCGGCGGGAAGGTAAACGGCATTTTTGTGCACTCTGGTTTCCATCACGGTGTCCCGTTGCACCAGAAGTGCTTTAGTCCTGCTGGCCACATGACCTAGAAAGCTGTCTGTGGACAATCGCCGGCTCCCTCGGCCTGAAAGCGAGATGAGTGCTGGAACCCCATCCAGGGGTCCTTTACCTTTACCTTTACCAACCAATACAGATAAGGCCTGTTGAGCTGCATCCACCATTGTGAGGTCTAAGGAGGTTATGGTGATGCCTCCTCAGCTGTTGCCATTGGCTGTGGACTGCCTGTGATGTCACAAAAGCACATGGCAGCTGTGTTGATATAAAGGCGGTCCACTCCCTCTTCTCTGGCAGAACACAGGGGCCAACAGCTGTGGTTGTCAGCACTGGGTGGTCTCCTTCCATGTGGAGGTGAACTAGCCAATGGGAGGAGGTGAGCAACAAGGAAGACCAGGCAGCTACATTTGTGTGTATGTGTATGTGTATGTGTATAATAATAATAATAATAATAATAATAATAATTATTATTATTATTATTATTATTATTATTATTATTATTATTATTATTTATACCCCGCCCATCTGGCTGGGCTTCCCCAGCCACTCTGGGCGGCTTCCAACAAAATATTAAAATACCGTAATGCATCAAACATTAAAAGCTTCCCTAAACAGGGCTGCCTTCAGATATCTTCTAAAAGTCTGGTGGTTGTTGTTCTCTTTGACATCTGGTGGGACAGTGTTCTGCAGGGCGGGCGCCACCACCGAGAAGGCCCTCTGCCTGGTTCCCTGTAGCTTTGCTTCTCGCAATGAGGGAACCGCCAGAAGGCCCTCGGAGCTGGACCTCAGTGTCCGGGCAGAACGATGGGGATGGAGACACTCCTTCAGGTATACTGGACCGAGAGACTACAACTCCCATCATCCCTAGCTAACAGAACCAGTGGTCAGGGATGATGGGAATTGTAGTCCCAAAACAGCTGGAGCGCTGAGTTGGGACACCACTGCCCTAAGCGAAGCAGGATGCAATGGTAGGCTGATGAAACACTAAAGGGTATAGAGTGGTTGTTGTTCTCTTTGACAACTGGTGGGAGGGCGTTCCACAGGGTGGGCACCACTATCGAGAAGGCCCTCTGCCTGGTTCCCTGTCGCTCCTTCAGATATACTGGACTGAGGCCATTTAGGGCTTTAAAGGTCAGCACCAACACTTTGAATTGTGCTCGGAAACGTACTGGGAGCCAACGTAGGTCTTTCAAAACCGGTAATATGTGGTCTCGGCGGCCGCTCCCAGTCACCAGTCTAGCTGCCGCATTCTGGATTAGTTGGTCACCTTCAAAGGTAGCCCCACGTAGAGCACATTGCAGTAATCCAAGTGGGAGATAACCAGAGTGTGCACCACTCTGGCGAGACAGTCCGCGGGCAGGGAGGGTCTCATCCTGCGTACCAGATGGAGCTGGAAGACAGCTGCCCTGGACACAGAATTGACCTGCACCTCCATGGACAGCTGTGAGTCCAAAATGACTCCCAGGCTGTGACCTGGTCCTTCAGGGGCACAGTTACCCCTGTGTATACAGTTTATTAAAGGAAGTGGCACTGAGTCACCATTCTCCTAGAAGCAAACAGACCATGTTCTTAATGCTGTTAAGGGGATGGCAAAGAAAACTAAAAAAACTGGTATCGGGAGAGTTGCCCCTTTAGGTATATGTGTCCCAAGCCATTTAACAAGCTGGGGGGGGGGAGCTACTTCATATCAACCCTAGCAAATTGTGCTTCCTTTTTCTGGTTATTTGGCTATAACTTTTGATAGAATACAGATAATTGAACAAACTTTGTTGCATTACAGTCTTCATTAAATTATCTTTCCCCTGATATATAATTTTATGGCATTATTCCAAAATAAGTGGTGTTACGAGCCTTCAAACCTCAGAACTACACTTTCCCCAAAATGTTTCCACAATTTTGGCCACTGGCGTAGGCCTCTGGTTGTCATTCAGAGTAGTAAATACTAAGCTAAACAGACCGACATTCTGGCTCAGTGTTGCGAAGTCAGCTCCCTGCGTTCTTGCACTGTTTTCTTTAATAATCCTTAGCTGTCCCGAAGATGACAAGGCAGGCGATTTCAAAACCTGCAGACCTCTTCAGGCTCATAATGGTGGCTGCGCTCGTAAAAGCCCCAACTCCCTTTCTCATTACTCCAGGTGAGAGTGATGCTATCGGGACCGCCGTAATCTGTGTCTCTTGTTTTAATGCTATAATTACTTGAGTGTTTACAGATCGCGGAGGCTAACCTGCGAGGGACTGCTTGCCAAGACTGCAGGCTACAGGGAGGGGGAAGCGAGGAGGAGGGCTGCAGCTCATTGAGAAAGCATCTGCCTTGCATGGAGAAGGTCTTGGGTTCAAGCCCCAGCAGTTCCTGATGTGGTTGGGGAAGAGATTTGCCTGAGCCTCTCTGGCCACTGCTAGTTGATGGACTGACAGTTTGGCTCTGTACAGCAGCTTATCTTCCAAAGAGGAGGGAGACCTGTGTGTTGGGGAGAAAAGGTTAAAGAGAAACCTCCAAGCAGCTGTTAACAACACCAGTGCTTTGAGGACTTTAACCATAACACAAGGACCTACGAAGATCCTGCAGGATCAGGGCAATGGCCCATTTCAGACCCTTCAAGTGTCCTATTTTCCAGGGACAGTCCTGGATTTACAGACGCCATCCCAGTTTTTTTATTTGATCCCGGAATGTCCCGCTTTTCCTTATGACATCCTTATTTTAATCAAAGAAATGTTGGAGGGTATGTGTCACTGTCTGGTCTACGGGCGATCAAAGTCCCGGCTGAGGACTTTGGGACCGGGGCAAGGTGGCGGCGTGGGAGCAGGAACGAGAGTCCAGAAGCCAGGGGTCCGAGGGTCAGGAAGCAGGGAGTCACAAAGTCAAGGGTCTGAGGATCAAGAAGCAAGGAGTCAAGAAGTCGAGGTCCGAGGATCAGAAAGCAAGGAGCCAAACGCAGCAAGGCAGAAAATGTGTTGCTGTGGCAAAGAGCCGAAGGGAAATGCTGACCTTATATCCCCTCCTGGCTCTTGCCACCAGGGGCAGTGAGTTACCAAGTGGCCTCACCTGTGCGGCCGCACCTTGCCTCTCCAGAACAAACTTAGGAAGGCCCCAGTCCTGCGAAGCTCTACTGGTCACAGGGCCCGGCTCCTGCACGCACTCCTTACAGTATGGCATTATGGCGACCCTCGAGCCAAGCAGATATGTAACTATACAAGCTTTAGAAGACATCTGAAGGCAACCCTGTCTAGGAAAGCGTTTTGTTTTGTTTTATTATGTTGATGTTGGAAGCCTCCCAGAGTGGCTGGGGCAACTTAGTCAGATGGTGGAATATTATTATTATTATTATTAGGCTAATGACCCATCTACTCCAGCATTCTGTTTTCATGGGCATCACCCAGATGCTTGTGAAAAACTCCCAAACAGGATCCGAGAACGAGAGCAACACTCTCCCCTCCAGTGGTTTCCAGCAACTGGTATTCAGAAGCACTGATGCCTCCAACTTTGGAGGGCAGAACAGGTATAAAAGCTAAAAGGTAAAGGACCCCTGGACAGTTAAGTCCAGTCAAAGGTGACTATGCGGTTGTGGCGCTCATCTCGCTTTCAGGCCGAGGGAGCCGGCGTTTGTCCACAGACAGCTTTCCAGGTACAGTGGTGCCCCGCAAGACGAAATTAATTCGTTCCGCAAGTTTTGTCGTCTAGCGAATTTTTCGTCTTGCGAATCACGAAATCCCATAGGAATGCATTGAAAATCAATTAATGTGTTCCTTTTTTTTATAATAATTTTTATTGCATTTTTCCAGTTTCAGATAATACAGAAAGAAGAAAAAACAGAAAAGATAAAAAGAAAAAGAAAGAAATCAAACCCTTCCAACAACTTATTTCAATCTTCTATCGGACTTCCCCACATCTCCCGCATAATGCATTCTTATCAATAAATTTAATCAGCAAGTTGTAACCTTGTTTCGCGTGTTTCTTTGTACTTTCAATTAGAGTTTGAGTTTAAATCCCTTATTTTCCAATTACTCTAAAAACATAACATATTATCACTTTTAGCTATTTAAACATTGGTTCTTTCAAAGATATCATCCAATTTCATATAAAATCCACTTTCATTACTGGGGCTAACCTTCCAAATCATGCGGCATATTATAGTTCATATAACTTATAATGTTTTTGTAGATAATCTTTAAATTTTTCCCAGTCCTCCTCCATCGTCTCTTCTCCCAAGTCTCGGATCCTGGCAGTCATCTCGGCTAATTCCATGTAATTCATCAGTTGCGTCTGCCAATCTTCCAGTGTGGGCAAATCTTGAGTCTTCCAATACTTAGCGATAAGAATTCTTGCTGCTGTAGTAGCATACATAAAAAACGTTCTGTCCTTCTTTGACACCTTTTGGCCGACAATGCCCAAGAGGAAGGCCTCCGGTTTCTTAGGAAAGGTGTACTTAAACACCTTTTTTAACTCATTGTAGATCATTTCCCAGAAGGCCTTCACTCTTGGACAAGTCCACCAAAGGTGAAAGAATGTCCCTTCAGCCTCCTTGCATTTCCAACATTTATTATCAGACAAATGGAATATCTTAGCAAGCTTGACTGGGGTCATGTACCACCTGTATACCATTTTCATAATGTTTTCTTTCAGAGCATTACATGCAGTAAACTTCATACCGGTGGTGCATAACCTTTCCCAGTCCTCCAACATGATATTGTAACCAATGTCCTGAGCCCATTTTATCATGGCTGATTTGACTATCTCATCCTGAGTATTCCATTTAAGCAGCAAGTTATACATTCTCGATAATAACTTGGTCTTTGGTTCTAACAACTCTGTCTCAAGTTTCGATTTTTCCACCTGGAATCCTATTTTTTTGTCTAGCTTAAACACCTCGTTAATTTGGGCATAATGTAACCAATCTTGCACCTTACCCTTTAATTTTTCAAAGCTCTGCAACCTCCAATTACCTCCAATGTTTTCTAATATTTCCCAATATTTCGGCCAACCGGCCTCCATATTAGGTTTTTTCCAAGCCTTGGCCTCTATTGGTGAGACCCACCTCGGAGTTTTACTTTCCAGTAAGTCTTTGTATTTTTTCCAGACCATAAATATTGCTTTTCTGACAATATGGTTTTTGAACATTCCATGTGTTTTAGCCTTGTCATACCACAGGTACGCATGCCAACCTAACGAATTGTTAAAGCCTTCCAGATCTAGGACATCAGTGTTTTCTAGCAGAATCCAATCTTTCATCCAGCAGAAGGCAGCAGCTTCATAGTATAACCTTAAGTCTGGCAGGGCAAAACCCCCTCTCTCCTTTGCGTCAGTTAGTATTTTAAACTTTATTCGGGGCTTTTTGCCCTGCCAAACAAATTTCGATATATCCTTCTGCCACTTTCCAAAACATTCCACTCTGTCCACAACCTGCAAGGCTTGAAACAAAAACAACATTTTTGGCAAAACGTTCATTTTTATAGCTGCGATTCGGCCTAACAAGGATAGTTTCAGTCTTGACCAGATTTCTAGATCTTTTTTAACTTCTGTCCAACATTTCTCATAATTATCTTTAAATAAGTTCAAGTTCTTAGAGGACAGATTGACCCCCAGGTATTTCACTTTTTTAACAATGTTTAGTTCTGTTTCCTTCTGAAACTCCTCTGTTTCAGTAGCTGTCAAATTTTTCCCTAAAACCTTAGTTTTTTGTTTATTCAGCTTAAAACCCGCCACCCGACCAAATTTCTGAATCAATTCTAAAACTCTTTTTGTACTAGCTTCTGGCTCCTGTAATGTCAAAACCAAGTCATCTGCAAATGCTTTCAATTTATATTGTTTCGCTCCGACCCGTATTCCTTGTACCTGCCGATCTTTCCTAATCATATTCAGCAACACCTCCAGGACCGAAATAAATAATAAAGGGGAAAGGGGGCACCCCTGTCTTGTTCCTTTTTCAATGTAAAATTCTTCTGTCACCACATTGTTCACTATCAACTTAGCCTTTTGTTCTGAGTAAATTGCATCTATTCCATTCTCAAACCCCCGTCCCACTCCCATCCCTTCCAAATTTTTCTTCATAAACTTCCAAGAGATATTATCAAAGGCCTTCTCTGCATCAATAAATATAAGCACTGCTTTGGTGTTAATATTTGTTTGCAACAGTTCCAAAATGTCAATAATATTCCTGGTATTGTCAAACAAATGCCTGCCTGGGAGAAAGCCTGCTTGGTCCTTATGAATCACTTCATTAAGTACTTTTTTAAATCTATTTGCCAAAATGTCTGCAAATATTTTATAATCCACATTTAGGAGTGAGATGGGACGGTAGTTCTTAAGTTGAGTCTTTCCAGTTTCCACTTTAGGTATCAATGTGATGAATGCTTCTTTCCACGTTTCTGGTGCCCTCCCTCCCCCCATAATCTGATTGCAAACCTCCATTAATGGTTGTGTCAGGTAGTCTTTTAACGTCCTATAATACTTGGAGGTAAGTCCATCAGGGCCTGGAGATTTGCCTAACTGCATGTTCTGAATGGCATCCTCAATTTCCTGTTGTGTTATTTTGGAATTTAAAATTACTCTCTTCTCCTGAGATAGTTCTGGTAGGCCATTGTCTTTCAGAAATTGTTCTATCTCAATCGCTTCCTCAGACCCTTGGGTATATAGTTTTTTAAAGTATTTCTGGAAACACTTTCTAATTTCTCCCGGTTTCTGGATGTTTTTCCCTTCAACTTCTAAGTTGGTAACGTAGTTTAATTTTTGTCTCTTTTTCAACTGCCAAGCCAACAGTTTCCCACATTTATTCGCTGATTCAAAAGATCTTTGTTTCATTTGTTTAATTTTCCATTCCATCCGTGGTCGTGTAGGAACTTCTGGCTGTCCTCTTTCGTTCTAATTTTGACCTTCTTTTCTTTGTAGTTGAATGATAGACCTTGCGGGAACTCCCACCTATAAGGTATCCCGTTACTTCTCAAAAGTCCAGCTAGATCAGTGTAGTTAGCTCTGAGATCTAACAATTGTTTAGGAATATCCTTGTAGATTTGCGCTCTTCTGTCCTGGATCTCGAGTGCTTTGTTAAAGTGGAGGTCAAGTAGTTTGTCTCTCTCTTGTTTGGTCCTTAGGATGATCAAGCAGTCTCTAGGTCTGTCCTTCCTGGCAACTCTTCCCAGTCTAAATGCAGTTGTAATTTTGAAGTCTGTGTCTTCCTTTATACCCCAAAATTTAGAGAATTCTGTTGTCAAAAAGCCAGTCAGATCTTCTTTCTCGATCTCAGGGATAGAGCGTAATCTTAAATTATTTTCCCGATTTTTCAGTTCCACCATAGACAGATAGGCCTGTTGGTCACTAATATGTTTATGTAGTGGCCTTACCTCTCCTTTCAATTCGTCCACTTTCTGAACAGCTTGATCAGCTTTTTCGTTTGCAGCCTCGGCCAATTTCCAAATCTCAGATGTAGCGTCCTTTAAATTCCCAATTTCTTGTGAATGCTGAGCCACTTGTTCCGATAGTTTGGTAATTGAGGATGTGGCTAAGTCGATTTTAGCTGTTTGGTCATCAACCTTCTTATTTAAAATTGCAAATTGTTGTAGCATTTCATCTAGAAGGGTATTAGATCCCCCTGCTGCCATATCCTCAGTTGTTGGTTGTTCAGGTTCCTTTAATAGTGCTGTTGTTGAGGGTGCAACTCCCTGTAGAACGGCAGGGACTGAAGATCTACGAGACTGAGAAATCAGGGTTGTTTGTACAAGTTGGCCTTTCCCTGCTTTCGATTTTGCAGATCTTGTTTTCGGAGGGCCACTCATTCCACACCTGTCTTTGGATTCAAGGTCAGACTGTCAAATGTTCCATGGGAAAGACAGGCCTCAGAGTAGATAACCAAACAACAGAAAGTCAAAACAAAGTTAGTTCCCAGGAATTTGTAAATCCCAAGCTCCACTAGAGGGAGTGTTGTTAAAGTTCAGAAAGAAAGAAGGAAAGTTTTGGTCGCCATTAAAGTTCCTACGCAGAATAAAATAAGAATAGTCCTTAAAGCTTTTTTCCACTTGCAGAGCCCTTTCAATGTTGCCACAGTAATCCCATCTGAAGGAGCAAGATACAGTTACTAAGTTGTTTCTTCCAATAATGCCTCTATGTATCCGTTTCGACTTTATAAATTGTATCCGCAAAGAACCCTTTTCCCCCTGTCAGCCTGGGGCTGGGTTTTAAAGTTTTTAAAGTCAACAAAAGGAGAAGGTCCCCAGTTTAAAACTGCACAATAACATAAAAAGAAGGTTTGACTTTCCTTTCAGTTGCCAGCTCTGCCAGTCGCACGATGCTTCCCGTTTTAAAATCCCTTTCTAATGCTTCCAGCTTGTCGTTTCCTTTGCCTTTGATCTCTAAGCACTACCGGGAGACGGACTTCCTTTTTCTCGTCTCCCGCTTTCAGCCAATTTTACAATTTGTAATTCCAGATTTAAAGTGTTTCTTACTCACGAGTAAGTAGTTTGGAGTCCAATGCTTAAGGAAGAAAGGTCGGCGCTCATCAGCAGCAGCCGCGCGGCTTCGCTCCCGCAGAAAGAGCGATGTACTCTCAGCACCGCTTCCCCTCCGCGCTTCCGGAGCCCCTTACGGGGTCCCTTCGTCGTTTTGGGGGTCGCTCCAGGTGCCCGCCGAGTCCCACGGCCACGAGCTCACTCTGCTCGTGGTTTTTCTTAATGGGTCGTCGCTGTGCCGCAGCGAACGACCCTTTCCTGCGGAGCTCCTCTTCACAGCGCAAAGAGGACCGCCATTGCTTGTTTCGCGCCGCCTCCGGAAGTCCGAAAATCAATTAATGCGTTCCTATGGTCAAAAAAAGTCCAAACAAAGCCAAATTTGGTACAACAACAGTTTATTAACTGCTCTTTAAAGTCACACATACTGTAAAGAGCAGTTCAAAAATTGAAGGGAAAATAAATTAACTTTATAAACAAAACATGTCTTTGTTTTTAGACAAAGGAAACAAAGTCGCGAGACGTTTTCGTCTTGCGAAACAAGCCCATAGGGAAATTCATCTTGCGAGGCAAATCGAAAACAGAAAAACCTTTCGTCTAGCGAGTTTTTTGTCTTGCGAGGCATTCGTCTTGCGAGGTACCACTGTAGTGTGGCCAGCAGGACTAAGCCACTTCTGGCACAACGGGACACCGTGACAGTGTGGGATGTAAAGGTGCCGTCAAGTGCAGCATTCTGACAAAGGACTAACGGCCTCCATGTTCTAACCAGTTACTGTGACAACCAGTTTGTCGGTTGCTGGTAGTTTTGAAAGATAACTGCTCAGTTGCAGTCACCTCAGGAGCAACGTCCCTCTGGTATAGTTCATTTGCTTGTTATGTAACCTAAGCCTGCTTTCAGGTACGGTTCTGTAAACCTGAATGAATCTGAGAGGAAAATAGTTTTATATTAACATGAATCCGATTTGTGTGTGTACTCTTTAAGAGGGATTCAAAGGGATTTTTTACCAGGAAGGCATCTTTGCTAGTAGAACTCAGACGAGTCAGCAACAAGCTGATCGCTGCGTAAACTTATAAAGGGGATTGTTGTTTTTGTTTTATTTAATCATTTTTTCGATACAAACAACAACTGCAAAAGACACATACAGCAAAAACAATAATAACACAATTTGACAATTCGGATTTGAATACACTGATATACCTATGACTACACCTTTTAAAACAATATTTCATCACCTCTCTCTCCTTCCCCTACTTCCCACCACTATCCGCCTTATCGCTTAAATATTTGTTCCAGATTTCTTCATATTTATCCATTCGTATTTTGTGCCGACATGCAATTCGTTCATATATAGCTAATCTGTCCATATTATCAATCCATGTGCTCAATGGAAACTCAGTGGAAACAAGCTGATCGCTGCATAAACTTATAAAGGGGATTGTTTAACTGCTAAAGTAAACCATCCCACAGACAGAAGCCAGAGTGTGTGGAAACACTGTTTACCTTCCCACCACAGTGGTACCTATTTATCTACTTGCACTGGTGTGCTTTCGAACTGCTAGGTTGGCAGGAGCTGGGACAGAGCAACGGGAGCTCACCCCATCATGGGGATTCAAACTGCCGGCCTTCTGATTGGCAAGCTCAAGAGGCTCAGAGGTTTAGAGCACCCAAGTTGTTGGCCACCATGATGTCTTGCAGGAGCAAATTCCATCATACCATACCGCCAGCATTTCTCTGGTGAAAATAGGAATGTCCTATTCCATCATCATCATCATCATCATCATCATCATCATCATCATCATTTTACTATCATTTTACCCTTCACGGCCTAGGACCCTCGTACCTACGGGACCGCCTCGCCTGGTATGCCCCACGGAGAGCCTCAAGGTCCATAAATAACAACACCCTAGTGGTCCCAGGCCCTAAGGAAGTTAGATTGGCTTCAACCAGAGCCAGGGCCTTTTCAGCACTGGCCCCAACTTGGTGGAACGCTCTGTCTCATGAGACCAGGGCCCTGCAGGATCTGATCTCTTTCCGCAGGGCCTGTAAGACAGAGTTGTTCCGCCTGGCCTTTGGATTGGAGCCAATTTGATTCCCTCCGCCCCCTTTTTCTTTTTTCCTTTCCTTCTCCTGCAATGAGGCTCCATTTTAATATTTTAATGTTCCATTATTTTAATGTTGTATTTTATTTTTGTTTTTAAGTTGTAATCACTCATCTTGTTTTTATTATTGCTTGTAAGCCGCTCTGAGCCCGGCCTTGGCTGGGGAGGACGGGGTATAAATAAAAAATTATTATTATTATTATTATTATTATTATTATTATTATTATTATTATTATTATTTATACCCCACCCATATGACTGGGTTGCCTTAGTCACTCTGGATGGCATCCAACAAATATAAAAACATAACAAAACATTTTTAATTTTTTTAAAAAAATCTTCCCTAAACAAAGCTGTCATAGGCGACTATGGGGTTGCGGCACTCATCTCACTTTCAGGCCAAGGGAGCAGGTGTTCGTCCACAGGCAGCTTTCTGGGTCATGTGGCCAGCAGGACCAAACCACTTCTGGTGCAACAGGACACCATGACGGAAACCAGGGCACACAGAAACGCTGTTTACCTTCCCACCACAGCGGTACCTATTTATCTACTTGCGCTGGCGTGCTTTCGAACTGCTAGGTTGGCAGGAGCTGGACAGAGCAACAGGAGCTCACTCCGTCGTGGGGATTCTAACTGCCGAACTTCTGATCTGCAAGCTGAACTGGTATTCAGAAGCATTGATGCCTCCAACTATGGAGGGCAGACCTTAGCCAGATGGGCGTTTGTTCTGATCCAAAAGGGCTCTTCTCCTGTGCTTACATTCTTCCTACATCTGGTAGGAACCAGGTTGGGGAAATCCGTGCTAAGCAAAGCAATCAGGACCAGCCATTTCTACAGAATCTCTTCACTTCTAAAGCCAGCCCTTTTAATTAAATAGCAAGCACGTTCCACCTGGCTGTCTCACCAGATCTGCCAGCCCTTCTTAGCCAGATTGTCGAGTCTCTGATCCGGGGCCAAACAGATAAGGCATTTCTATGCCTCAGCACAGATGGAATAGCTTCGGGTTGTTCTCAGCCGACAAGTTGGAACGCACACAAGGTTTCCTTTAAGGGCTCTTAAGTGGCTGGATTCTCTGCAACAAACAAATTTCTTCTTCGTTCCCCTTCGCTTTCGTAAGGTGTTCTTCCTTTCCTGCGTTTGTAATGGGATCCAGCCTTGTTTGACGGCGGCAGCCAACTCCGATGGAGAGGTGCTGCGTCAAGGCAGGGAATGGAGTCGAGGGCCAAATCATAAAAATGCTGCTATTGTATTTAAAACCACTAATAAAATAAGCACCAGTGATTTATCTACGAGCGACTGTTAGGGGACGTTTACAGTTAGGTGAGATCATTTTCTAAAGAAAAGAAAAATCCGTGTTTTTCATCCGCAACATGCACCCACCTACCCCAATTCTATTTGTTAGACAAAAAGGATATTGAACACTTTGGATAAAGAAGTATAGCAACAACAACAAACAAACAACAATAATAGCTTATTTCTACCCTGCACACTCTGGGCAGCTTCTAACAAATGATTAAAAATACATTAAAACATCAGTCATTAAAAACAGAAGAATTCGTCTCCCTTACTAATGCTGTATCTGCTCTGAGCTCTGAAAGACTTGTGTTGCTTTATAGAATTCTAAGTTCTGCACCCTTGTTCTGCTAACGGATGCTAAATTCTGTGGCATTGTGAAATTGCAAAAATTATGTTGTTTCTGCAAGGTAGGCCACTCACGAGTCATTACTAGCATGCCATTTTAAGGGGGGTGAAACTTAATTTTTGCAAATTTCGTCATTGAGGGGTGTTAAAAATATGTTTTTGGGTGTGAAGAATTCAAATCTATTATTTTTGTGAATGGTCAATGTTTAGCTTGGTAAGTCTGTGTCTGAAATGACAATTTAAACACAGCTATGCTTCAAAACTCGCACTTCTCTGAATTTTGCAATGCGGTTCTCCAGGCAAGTAATGTGGACAGAAAAGTCTATCCTGTGGTGAAGTGTGTGTATAAAAATGCAAGTATTTGTGAAAACAATATTTTAAAATGTATTAGGGAAGATTACTTGCAGAGTAATACAAATGCCTGTATACAATTTGCACTAAAATGCTGGCGAATTTTCATAATGCCTCTTTTTCATATTTAACATAAAATAAAATTGAAAACCGATGTGGATGTGTGCAGAACTGAATTTAGGATTGGAAAGATGAGAAACTGAGAGAAGCCAAAATTGACAGATATGCCCAGCCTTCCTTCCACAATTGTGTATGGCACAGTAATCACCGTATTTTTCGCTCTATAAGACGCACCAGACCATAAGGCGCACCTAGTTTTTGGAGGAGGAAAACAAGAAAAAAAATATTCTGAATCTCAGAAGCCAGAACAACAAGAGGGATCTCTGTGCAGCGAAAGCAGCAATCCCTCTTGCTGTTCTGGCTTCTGGGATAGCTGCGCAGCCTGCATTCACTCCATAAGACGCACACACATTTCCCCTTACTTTTTAGGAGGGAAAAGGTGAGTCTTATAGAGCAAAAAATACGGTACTTTAAAAAGTGAAATAAATCCACTGTTGGGTTTTAGAAATTTGTATTGGGTCATAAACGTTGGATGGGGGGGGGAGAGAGAAATGTGGGTGTCAATATTGGTGGGTTGTTCAAGTCCCCGAACTTTCTAATCTGGACTGACAGGCTGTGGCACCAAGGGAAGTAAAACTGGTTTATGGGTCGGGGTAGGTAGGAACGAAAATGGAAAAATAGCAGAGTCTCGAATGTTAAAAAATATGGCTTTGTACAGGCTGTAAATGAGGTAGACAAAATACTCCCCGTCTGAAGGAAAGATCTATGCCTTTGCCAAAAT
Source organism: Podarcis bocagei (assembly GCF_964188305.1). NCBI lineage: Eukaryota > Metazoa > Chordata > Lepidosauria > Squamata > Lacertidae > Podarcis > Podarcis bocagei. The sequence goes on along the minus strand of NC_138130.1, from coordinate 99,912,420 downwards.
ATTCTGTCCTTTAATCGCACGGTGGATAAATGGCTTTTAACAATTCGGTAAAGGTTTTGAATGTCTAGAAGGGAGAATTACCCTGAACAGAACCGAATTTTATAGGGGACGTGAAAGCGGGTTTGCTTTTCAATAGTTTTTCCAGTGAGCTCTGCTGCAGACTTCACAGGAGTCACCGAAGGTGGAATAACTTGGAAATCGTGGAAACAGCCTTGCAGATCCCTAAATCAGACACTGTTAAAAAAAAAAGAAACGTACAGAGGGAGATCCTGTTACCTCAAATGTGTACGGGACTGCAGTACTCAGCTCATTAAAAGAATGAACAGCCCCAAGTTTAATGGAAAACACTATTCTACTGTGTGAAGCTGGAATATACCTTGCCCGCCGTCGCTCCCCACAAACCCCATGCCATTTTTTTTCCATTTTCTTTCCAAAGTGTGTTAAGATCCCTTGGAAAGGACCCTGGGGCAGCTTCATGGACCTCTAGGAGGAGTACAGAAGATGTTTTTCAGCAGGGCTGAAGCTCATCTGAAAGCCCTTCTCTCCAAAATCCAGTACTACGTCAGCAGCAGAGATGAAGGAACCTGTAGCCCTCCTAATATTGCTAGACTACAACTCCCATCATCATCATCATCATCATCATCATTTATTCAACTTATACACCACTGGAAGGACAGATCGTGAAGCTGAGACTCCAATACTTTAGCCACCTCATGAGAAGAGAAGACTCCCTGGAAAAGACCCTGATGTTGGGAAAGATGGAGGGCACAAGGAGAAGGGGACGACAGAGGACGAGATGGCTGGATAGTGTTCTCAAAGCTACCAGCATGAGTTTGACCAAACTGCGGGAGGCAGTGGAAGACAGGAGTGCCTGGCATGCTCTGGTCCATGGGGTCATGAAGAGTCGGACACGACTAAACGACTAAACAACAATACACCACCCTATACTCAGGGTGGTTCACAACAAGACCCCAACATATAAAATCAAACCAAAAGCACTAACCCAATAACACCCCCCCAAAAAAGCCACATTCTAAAAGGGTGTTGGATGTCAATAAGATCAACCAAAAGGTAAAGATAAAGGGAACCCTGACCATTAGGTCCCGTCACGGATGACTCTGGGGTTGCAGCGCTCCTCTGGCTTTACTGGCCGAGGGAGACGGCGTACAGCTTCCGGGTCGTGACTAAGTCGCTTCTGGCGAACCAGAGCAGCGCACGGAAACGCCGTTTACCTTCCTGCCGGAGTGGTACCTATTTATCTACTTGCACTTTGACGTGCTTTCGAACTGCTAGGTTGGCAGGAGCAGGGATCGAGCAAAGGGAGCTCACCCCGTCAAAGGGATTCAAACCACCGCCCTTCTGATCTGCAAGCCCAAGAGGCTCAGTGGTTTAACCCACAGCACCACCTGCATCCCTTAGATCAACCAATTTGTTGTTGTTTAGTCATTTAGTCGTGTCCAACTCTTCGTGACCCCCTGGACCAGAGCACGCCAGGCCCTCCTGTCTTCCACTGCCTCCCGCAGTTTGGTAAAACTCATGCTGGTAGCTTCGAGAACACTGTCCAACCATCTCGTCCTCTGTCGTCCCCTTCTCCTTGTGCCCTCCATCTTTCCCAACATCAGGGTCTTTTCAGGGAGTCTTCTCTTCTCATGAGGTGGCCAAAGTATTGGAGCCTCAGCTTCAGGATCTGTCCTTCCAGTGAGCACTCAGGGCTGATTTCCTTCGGAATGGATAATTTTGATCTTCTTGCAGTCCATGGGACTCTCAAGAGTCTCCTCCTTCATGGATCACTGCGTTGTTGTGGCGAAGGGGCTTGAATAACTCAGAGAAGCTACGAACTATGCCGTGCAGGGCCACCCAAGGTGGACAGATCATAGTGGAGAGTTTTGACCAAACGTGATCCACCGGGAGCAGGAACTGGCAAGCCACTCCAGTATCCCTGCCAAGAAAACCCCATGGACAAAGACAACAGATCAACCAAAGGCCTGGTTATAAAAGAATGTTTTTGCCAGCCGCCTAAAGGTATATAATGAAGGTGCCAGGTGAACATCCTGGGGGGAGAGCATTCCACAGGCGGGGAGCCACTGCAGAGAAGGCCCCGTTCTCGTGTTGCCACCCTCTGGACCTTTCGAGGGGGAGGCACACGAAGGAGGCCCTCAGAAGATGATCTCAGGGTCCGGGAAGGTTCATATGGAAAGAGGCGGTCCTTGAGGTATTACGGTCCTGAGCCGTGTTCAAAAGTGAATGTGGCCCTAGGGCTGGAAAATGCTGGGCTGCTTCTGCCACCGGCGACACCTCTTGCATTTCCGCACTTGCTGCCCAGCCTCAATCTTTGCTGCTAATTCCTCCTCTTGGCACAGGCAGAAGGCGTACGGGCACGTGTGTGCCGTACGGTGCTCTGGAGGGTAATGGCTTCCCAGGGAATAGGGATCTCTCCGCTATGTTTCTTCCACCTTGACCCGGAGGGATTTCTTCCGTATGTAACGGGACCTGCCTCTACCATCCATGAGTGAGAGAATATAATACGAGCTGTCAAGTTGCATTAACTGCAGATCCAGCCGTTCGTGACCCCGGGGCCTGGTTTGCAAACCGCAGCAATCTGTGGCGTATCACAACATGGATACTTTCGCTAACGGATGCCTGTCGTTTTTCGGGGGGGTGGCGAGGGTGTGCTTTGAGAACGCCTCTTTGAAGTCCTTTCCTCATCTCGAAGTGTCTGGCGGGGTTGGGGGAGGGAAGAGCGGCAGGAAATTGTTCCTAGCCTGAAGGGAGAAGTTTGGAACAGGAATCCAAATTCTCTTCACCTAATAACACTTAATGGTTCCCACCCCCCCCCCCCAAATCGCCCCTTCTCATCCACGGAAGAAAGAAAACGATGCTTGAACACACCATGCACAGATGGCCGACTTCTTGGTATATAATAATCTCAAAGCTACACCTGGAATCTGTTCCTGGTTTTACCATGGGAAACAAGGGGCTCCTCTGACGGTCCTCTTTGTGCTTAGAAATTACGGTCGCCTGGGTCTGGCGGTTCTTCGCGGCATACGGGAGATATTCCCAGCAAGCACCTGCTCCACGGATGTGGTCCTGTGAGGGGTGGGGGGAAAGCAACTGGTTGGAGGCCGGTCCATTCATGTCCTGAACCCTATGGCAAAGTCATGGAGGGGATGGACCGATCCTTTATTAGCAATTTCAACATAACAAAATATCAAAACATATCATATTCATTATTTTCCCCCCCTTCCCCCCATCAAACCCTCCCTTCCCCCCCCGAGACTTTCCCTCAGCTCCTCTCTCTGATTTCTCAACACACATATTATTCTCTGCATACTGCAAAATTGTATAAATCCTTAAATTATGTGTCTACTACGTAAACAGTCGATAAATTTGTGTATGTTTATTCAAAACCTGCCAAGGAGTCCAATTCATTTTGTTGTCTTTTTATTTTTTTAATTTTTATTAAATTTTATTAAATGTTACAAAAATATGAAAAGAAAAAAAGAGATAGAAACAATGCATAACCATACATTAAAACATTTATCTACACTATTTCCCAGAATGCAGACTAGAAAAGAAGAAAGACAAAAGATAAACGAAAGAAACAAGAAAAAGGATGAAGAGAAAAAATACTTTTCGTAATCAATTATTCCAAATTCATACTTCAAACATTACGATATATAAATCCTAGTTAAAATATTATAAAAGACTTCCACTGCATTCACCACACGTCTCTTGGTTATCTAATTTACCTTTGTTGTCTTTTTAAGTAATTTGTAAAAAGTCCCCATTCTTCTTTGAAGTCACAGTTGTCCTTATCTCGCAGTTTGTATGTCAGTTTCGCCAGTTCTGCATACAGTGGTGCCCCGCAAGACGAATGCCTCGCAAGACGGAAAACTCGCTAGACGAAAGAGTTTCCCGTTTTGGAGGTGCTTCGCAAAACGAATTTCCTATGGGCTTGCTTCGCAAGACGAGAATGTCTTGCGAGTTCCTGCTGGTTTTTTCCCCTCCCCCCCTTTTTCTAAGCCGCTAAGCCGCTTATCAGCTGATCCGATCAGCAGATAAGCCGCTAAAAGCCGCTAAAAGCCGCTAATAGCGCTAATCCGCTAATCCGTCAATGGGCTTGCTTCGCAAGACGAAAAAACCGCTAGACGAAGAGAATCACAGAACGGATTCTTTTCGTCTTGCGAGGCACCACTGTAGTTCACCAATTTCTCTTGCCACTGTTCTTTTGTCGGGGGTTCCTCGTTCTTCCATCCCTTGTGCTATCAAGACTCTTGCCGCTGTTGTAGCATACATGAATAAATTCTTTATTTTTCTTGTGAGGGGATGGACCAATCCTGAGGAAGAGGGGGAGGAGCTCAGAGAGTCGGAGGACCAGAGGGAGGCTCCTAGTGGGTTGGGGGAGCCAAAAGCAGGACCCCACGAAATGTCTGAGCCCGAAGAGGGGACCAGCATGAGTTAGGGAGCAAGAACATAAGAACAGCCTGCAGGATCAGGCCAAGGGGGAATCCTGTTCTCAAAGGGGCCAAACAGGAGCTGGTGGGAAGGCCAAAAGTAGGACCCAAGTGCACTCTCCTATCCTGTGGTGGCACGGTGGTCTAAACCACTGAGCCTCTTGGGCTTGCTGATCAGAAGGTCGGCGGTTCGAATCCCCACGGCGGGGTGAGCTCCTGTTGCTCCTGCTCCCTGCTCCTGCCAACCTAGCAGTTCGAAAGGACACCAGTGCAAGTAGATAAATAGGTACAATTCCGGCGGGAAGGTAAACGGCGTTTCCGTGCGCTCTGGTTTCCATCACGGTGTCCCGTTGCAGCAGAAGCGGTTTAGTTCTGTTGGCCACATAACCTAGAAAGCTGTCTGTGAACAAACGCCGGCTCCCTCGGCCTGAAAGCGAGATGAGTGCTGGAACCCCATCCAGAGGTCCTTTACCTTTATCTTTACCAACCAATACAGATAAGGGCTGTTGAGGTACATCCACCATTGTGAGGTCTAAGGAGGTTATGGTGATGCTTCCTCAGCTGTTGCCATTGGCTGTGGACTGCCTGTGATGTCACAAAAGCACATGGCAGCTGTGATGATATAAAGGCGGTCCACTCCCTCTTCCCTGGCAGAACGCAGGGGCCAACAGCTGTGGTTGTCAGCACTGGGTGGTCTCCTTCTATGTGGAGGTGAACTAGCCAATGGGAGGAGGTGAGCAACAAGGAAGACCAGGCAGCTATGTTTATGTGAATGTGTGTACAGTTTATAAAAGGAAGTGGCATTGAGTCACCATTCTCTAGAAGCAAACAGGCCATGTTCTTAATGCTGTTAAGGGCAAAGAAAACTCCAGGGGTCCTTTTTGTTTACCTTTTATCATTCAGAATAATAATAATAATAATAATAATAATAATAATAATAATAATCATCTTTATTTAGTCCCGCCCTCCCCAGCCAAGACCAGGCTCAGGGCAGCTAACAACCAATAATAAAAACAAGTTGATTAAAATACATTTTTTTAAAAAAACAAGATTAAAATACAACATTAAAACATTAAGAGGCAACCTCTTCACAGGAGGAGAAAGGAAAAAGAAAGAGGGGGAGGGAATCAATCTGATTATAAGCCGAAGGCCAGGCGGAACAACTCTGTCTTACAGGCCCTGCGGAAAGAAATCAGATCTTGCAGGGCCCTGGTCTCATGAGACAGAGTGCTCCACCAGGCCGGAGCCAGTGTTGAAAAGGCCCTGGCTCTGGTTGAGGCTAATCTGACATCCTTAGGGCCTGGGACCACTAGGGTGTTGCTATTTATGGACCTTAAGGTCCTCCGTGGGGCAGACCAGGATAGGCGATCCCGTAGGTACGAGGGTCCTAGGCCGTGAAGGGCTTTAAAGGTCAAAACCAGCACCTTAAATCTGACCCTGTACTCCACCGGGAGCCAGTGCAGCTTCAAAAGCACTGGGTGAATATGCTCCCATGGTGGAGACCCTGTGAGGAGCCTTGCTGCAGCATTCTGCACCCGCTGGAGTTTCTGGGACAGCTTCAAGGGCAGCCCCGCGTAGAGCAAATTACAGTAGTCAAGCCTGGAGGTGACCGTCGCATGGATCACTGTGGCCAGGTCGGGGCGGGAAAGGGAAGGGACCAACTGTGGAGGAAGAACATAGCCATTGGGGCTAGTAACCCCTGAAAGCCTTCTCCTCCATGAGTTTCTGCTCTTTCACAGCCATCCAAGATGGCGGCCATCACTTCCTCCTGTGGCAGGGAGTTCCACAGTTTAACAATGCGCTGCGTGGAAAAGGACTTATATCTGTCGCAAATCTTCCAACATGCAGCATCATTGTCTGTCCGGGGGTCCTAGTGTTAAGAGAAGGGGGGGCTTTCCCCATTCGCTTTCTCCCTGCCGTGTCTAATTTTATAAACATCCATCATGTGGCCTCTTATTTGCCTTTTTTCTCTTAGTTGAAAAAATTCCCAGATACTGCATTCATTCCTCCTGGCGGTGTGCGGCATCTCCCAGCAGTGCGGCAATAAAACTACTCGCACATTTGCAAAGCTAAGCAGGGTCCGGTATGGTTCGCGATTGGATGGGGGACCGCGTGTTGAGATTCCTGTGTTGCAGGGGGTAGGACTGTACAGTTCCACAATTGTATGAGATTTGATTGCTGCTCCACCTGGGAATAATGTCGTTTCCTATATCTCTATGCCCTTCAAACGGCAGATACCTTCACACAAAGGGCTGTCCTCTGCTCGCTTCTCTGCTGGAGCTGTTCCCGAACCTTAGACCTACTTTTGAAAACGAAATACTCTCTTTTCCTGCGTCCTATTTCCCACCTTCTCTCTCACCCCCCACTTACTTCTCTCCTCCTGCTGCATGTTAACGGGCCCGTTTCAAAGGAGATTTGGTTTCGACAGGGGCAACTGCCCGGTAACTGCGATGACAGCTCCCGGCGAGCTCTCTCGGCCTGCAGTGGCCGTACGAAGCTGAGATCTTCCATTTCTCACATTTCATCCTCCGCCTCAGACGGCTGTTGGCTTTTCAACGCCCGGGTTTTGAGAGAGCTGCTGCTGTTGCAACATCAGCCGCCACCGCCACTGTCAGGGTGAGAAACGTCAATGACTTGACTGAGGAAGTCTGAAGGAACGCAGCTTTGGGAAGACAGACCTTTTGGTTTTAAAGACAAACTCAAACAGGCCCAAAGGCTTAGGGCAGGGGTAGGCAACCTTTTCTATCCCAAGGTCTGCATTCCCTTCTGGACAACCTTTGAGGGGGTCGCAGGTTACTGGCTAGTAGCAGCTAGGTGAAGGTAAAGGGACCCCTGACCATTAGGTCCAGTTGCGAACAACTCTGGGGTTGTGGCGCTCATCTCGCTTTACTGGCCAAGGGAGCCGGCGTACAGCTTCCGGGTCATGTGGCCAGCATGACTAAGCCGCTTCTGGCAAACCAGAGCAGCACACGGAAACACCGTTTACCTTCCCGCCGGAGTGGTACCTATTTATCTACTTGCACTTTCACGTGCTTTCAAACTGCTGTGTTGGCAGGAGCAGGGACAGAACAATGGGAGCTCACCCCGTCGCAGGGACTCGAACCGCTGACCTTCTGATCGGCAAGCCCTAGGCTCTGTGGTTTAACCCACAGCGCCACCCGTATCCCATAGTAGCAGCTATCAAGAGCCTATTATTATTACTATTCATGCTCCATCTTTTTCCCTGTCAGGGACCCAGGGAGCCATACAGATAAAAGTAAGAATAAAAACACAGGGAAAAGCCCATGTTTTTGTTTTTTTAAAATCTAATACACAGTCGTACCGTGGAAGTCGAACAGAATCTGTTCTGGAAGTCCATTTGACTTCCAAAACAATCAAAAACCAAATCACGGCTTCTGATTGGCTGCACGAAGCTCCTGCAGCCAATCAGAAGCCATGAAAGCCCGTCGGGCATTCAGGTTCCAAAAGAACGTTCACAAACTAGAACAATCACTTCTGGGTTTGCGGCATTCGGGAGCCAAAACATCTGAGTTCCAGGGTGTTCAACAACCAAGGTATGACTGTACAGTCATACCTCGGGTTACAGATGCTTCAGGTTGCGTTTTGGGGGGGGGGTTACAGACCGCCGAAACCAGGAAGTACCAGAACGGGTTAATTCTGGGTTTCGGCAGTCACTCGTGCGCAGAAGTGCTAAATCACTCTTTGCACATGCGCAGAAGCACCGAATCACAACCCGTGTGTGCACAGACGCGCTGCTGTGGGTTGTGAACGCTGCGGGTTGCGAACGTGCATCCTGCACTGATCACATTCACAACCTGAGCATCCACTGTACTAAAACCATACAAACAATTACAATACAGTGGTACCTCGGGTTAAGTACTTAATTCGTTCCGGAGGTCCGTTCTTAACCTGAAACTGTTCTTAACCACTTTAGCTAATGGGGCCTCCGGCTGCTGCCGCACCACCGCCGCACGATTTCTGTTCTCATCCTGAAGCAAAGTTCTTAACCTGAAGCACTATTTCTGGGTTAGTGGAGTCTGTAATCTGAAGTGTATGTAACCTGAAGCGTATCTAACCCGAGGTATCACTGTAAAAACAATAGGACCCTGTCTCTTTCATTCAAAGCAGCTCCCAAAAGCCTGTTGGAACAATGTTTTCACCTGCCGGGTGAAAGACAGCAAGGAGGGAGCTAGTCTGCCTTCTCTAGGGAGGGAGCTTCAATATACAGATCTTCCATTTGTATATTTGTATGTTTTAAACCCATCCAAGTTGGTGGGCCTCACGACCACTGGCCGGTGCAAATACCATAGCTTAGCTATGTATTGTGTGAAGAATTGCTTTCTCTGTCTCAAATTCACACAGCAGGTGGAACAAGCTTGTTTTCTACTGCCTCAGATGGTAGGACCCAAACCGATGGATTCAAATTAGAAGGAATGAGATTCTGATTAAACATTAGGAAGAACTTTCTGATGGTAAGAGCTGCTCAGTACTGGAAGGGACTCTTCCAGCAGGTGGTGGACTTCTTCACTGGAGGATTTTAAACAGATGTTGGCTGGTCATCCGTCAAGGATTCTTCAGCTGTGGTTCCAGCATTGTAGGGGTCGGACTAGATGTTTCTTGTGGGCACCTTCTGAAGTGTAGGTGGGTTCCCACGAGGCAAGACACAGTGATAACAGCAAGAACCTTTATTGAACTAACAGAACTCGACAACAGGGGCAAAGCAACTGCTGATATACATTTATGAAGGCCTGGGCCTCTCCAACTCACAAGGTGATTGGCTGTCTAAACTTCCAAGCTGCGAATCACGATTCAGAGTTTAAGGGCCAATGGCAGAGGCCCAAATCCTGAAATGTTCTGTGATTGGACATCGTGTATCGAATCAGAACACAGGAACTCAGAATCCTTAGTCCAGAGTCAAATCAGCCCTGAGTGCTCACTGGAAGGACAGATCCTGAAGCTGAGGCTCCAATACTTTGGCCACCTCATGAGAAGAGAAGACTCCCTGGAAAAGACCCTGATGTTGGGAAAGATGGAGGGCACAAGGAGAAGGGGACGACAGAGGGCGATATGGTGGGACAGTGTTCTTGAAGCTACCAACACGAGTCTGACCAAATTGCAGGAGGCAGTGGAAGACAGGAGTGCCTGGCGTGCTCTGGTCCAGGGGGTCACGAAGAGTCGGACATGGCTAAACGACTAAGCAACAATGATAATTTAGATTTCCAAATGTTTCTCCAGGCCAAGAAAAGTTTTTTTGAGAGGGAGCTGTTTTGGACCAAACTGGTGGTACCAAAAGTGCGACAGATATGTATGTTGTAGGTGTGTTTTTTTTTAATGAACCCACTTTTTAAACATGCACACACCACAAGTTGACCATTCCGGGAGACCTGATGCTGTTGTCCCACCATCCACATTTGCAATCCTTCTGCAGGTGGAAAGTTTAAGGTAGGTGCTGAAAACAGGCCGAGACGGGCATTTAAAACATGACAGTCAACGTGAGCATTTTGTCAAAGGAAAGAGGCGAGTTACACTCCGTGAAACTCAGCAGCTCACCAGGGAAGCGTTTAGGAAGCTGGCCTCCGGTTGAGTGAAAGACTACAGGCCCGGTAGGGAGATCAGCAGAGCTTCTGAGACTCAGCTACAGGAGAGAGAGAGAAAGGTCATCATCCATCATCAGTGTTACCCATAAGGCCCATGCTCCATCTCCATTATCGGGGACAGTATTTTTTATTTTATTTTTTGTAAATAATTTTTAATTTGATTTTCCTTTTTTTCTTTTTTAAATATTTTTTATTAGTTTTACAATACAAAATTATAAAAAAATACAACACATATTTTCTCACAAATTACATTCATTATGGGCTTCCCTCAGCTCTTCTGATAATCCTCCGTATTAATCATTTCTTATGCATTTCTTAATTTTATATTGCCTTATACTAATTACCTCTCCTCCCTCCTTTCCCTTTTTTACAATATTCCTAATATTTTTTCTTCACAAAGCTGCTTGTAAACCCACAAACGTTGTTTCATCACTGCATATACTTTTCAAATAGTCCACAGATTTACTCCAGGCTTCGGTGAACTTCTGATCCTGCCAGTTTCGGATATTCCCTGTCAGTTTATCAAGTTCTGCATAGTCCATTACTTTCATTCTCCACTCTTCTATCGTTGGTAATTCTTCCTGTTTCCATTTTTGGGCCAATAATATTCTTGCTGCTGTTACCGCATATGAAAAAAGCTTGCAATCTTTTTTATTTATTTCACTTCCTACTTTACCTAACAAAAATGCTTCTGGTTTCTTTACATATGTATATTTCAACATTTTTTTCAATTAATTTGATTTTTCAAGTGTAAAATTATAACAGTATCACATACAGTGGTACCTCTGGTTGCAAACGGGATCCATTCCAGAGCACCGTTTGCAACCTGAGAGGAACACAACCTGCGTCTGCGCACGCGCAGGTCTCGATTTTCTGCTTCTGCGCATGCGCGTGGCATCATTTTGTGCGTCTGCGCATGCGTGAGCGACGAAACCCGGAAGTAACCCTTTCCGGTACTTCCAGGTCGCCATGGGATGCAACCTGAAAAGACGTAACTTGAACCGAACGTAACAAGAGGTATGACTATACATACTCAGATTTAGAAATTTCTCTGAATCTCTAGACTTCCCATCATCTCCTCCATGGGTCCTATTGTCAGCATTTTCAACTGCATATTCTTTCATCGTCCATATTTTAAATCTATCCATATTGACCAAAGCTCTCATCAACCCCGACCAGTTGGTCATCCTGGGGCTGAAGGGGACTTGGTGTCCATCCGCAGCTGAAGAACTCTCAGATGCCTTAGTCCTTGTCATTGCATTACTTTCGGCAAGGAACACAACAGCATCTGCACGGCAGAACGCTTCCCTGCAGGACAAATTTTATGCAAAACAGACATTTGGGTTTGGCAGATGTTTCTGTTCTAATGCCTTGTTTTGCCACTGTTCCATTCACCCTACTTTCAGGTCAATTAGAAGAACGCGGGGGGTGGGGAGTGGTGGCGTTTGCCTCTTAGGATGGGTCATAAGGAAAGGGTTAAAATAGGTGTGATGTGATTGGCCAGTGAGAATGCAAGGGGGGAATAAAAGAGTGGGAGGTTTTGAAAGTCAGTTGAGTTGAGTTGAGGTTTGGGAGTTGAAGAAGGAAGAGGGGAGATTAGGTGTGGGTTGGTAGAGTTGTATTGTGAGAGAGTGAGAGGAATTGTTAGGTGGAGTCAGATAGATAGTTGGGAATAATCAGTTTGAAGTTGTTAGGAACTAAGAATAAGAAACTGACAAGAGAAAAATTAACTGAAACCATAAGCTTGTTCCTGCATTTAAAAATAAACTTGATTATTTGTTTATGTTAACAACTGACTGGACTCTGTGTGTCCCCGTGAGATACGGGGTGGTGGCAGCGGAAAAAGCAATCGCAGTGGTGGCACAGGGTCAATAGACCGTCAAATGTCTGGCGGCCCTGTGTGTGATCACCACAGGGGGATTCTATAGCAAGAATGGGGAAATTGTGGCCCTCCGGATGTTGGTGGACTCCATATTGCATGCTGGCTGGAGAACGTGCAAAATTCAGCTGAGACGCACATATCCTAAAGCCTGTTGTAGATTATTCATAATGGCTGCAGAGTGTACAAAATTCAGTTGAGATATATGCATTCCCCAAAGGAGGATTATGTATATTGACCAGGAAATGTACACAATTCCTTTTCATAGACAGATCATATGCACATTCTCTGTGCGGCCAGGGGGATTTGCACAATCGCTGGATGGTTGTGCACATTAATCACTCAGCTTAGCAGGGACCCTAAGACTGCCATTCACTCCTTAAAAAAATATATATCACACGATTGATAGTGACGGGGAGAAATTGTATTCATTTCTCATTTAAAGACAAACTTGCCCAAGTAACACTTTTTGGAACAATACATGAAGTGAAACCCAGCCACTTTCAGGAATTTGCACTTCTCTGAATTTTGTGGTGCACTACTCCAGCCCAGTAATATGTCGAAAAATGCATACACTAGGATAAAGTGTGCATATAAATGCGTATAATACTGAGAATACCATACATAAAGGCATTTGGGGGGAATCTTGTCTTGCAGAAATGTATATTTAAGGCAAAATAGCATGCAAGATGTACACTTAGATGCTGGTAGATTTCGATGAGGCCTTTTAAAAAATATATATGCAAAAACTAATGTGGGAATATGGAGATCTGAATTTAGGAATTGCAAAATGAGAAACCGGAAGAAACTGCAATTGGCAGATCCCTCTATCCGTAGGCAATTGTATGGATGGGGGGGGGCCACACACCCCCGCATCATGCCTAAAAATGTGCAGCCGCAGTCAAGTGTGCGCAGGGAGCATTGAACTCGTGCAGAGTTCCTATCCTTAAAAAAAAAAAAAGAATTCACTTTTGCAGACATTCAGGGCTGAAGAATGCGATAGAGCTACCTCTTTGGAAAGATGAACACTCTATAAACCTTCACAGGGTCCGATTCCAGGTCCTTTACGCACATAAAATACCATACCCCCTTCTCCCCACATTCCCTCCCCCCCCCCAACATACGCAAATAATAGATTTGGCTATGATTGCACCCAGGAATGAACTGTTTGATTTTCACCCGTTTCCCCACAGCCTGCCAAGTATTTCCTCTCCCTTCCAGAGACTTTTCTTTAAATCACAAACATCTGTTAGATGACTTGATTCCCAGTGTGTTCATATCAATGAGTATCGGGCCTCTAACGAACAACAGCGAGCCCTCCTCGACACCACTGCACACACACACACTCTCTCCGGTGTGAGCCTCTTCCAGGGAAACTTGCTGCGCACAAATTGTCCTATAAACACTTTGGAGGCTTTCAATAAAGGCTTGCGCAGCCCTCGACCGATGCTCTTGGAAGGCTGCTCTTCAAGGAGTAAATTAGGAGCAGGCATCCCCTGTTCCTTGCCAAATCCACCACCTTCCCCCCCCCCCCCGGTCTTGCTCAGGATATCACGAGCTGCCGTATCGAGGTGCGGCGCTTGCTCCTTACGCCGGCCAACTCTCCCTCTGCAACCAAGCCGCCTCTCTGCCAGTTCCAGCTGCGAATTGTGGCCAACCCAAGAGACCGTGAGAGTCGAAATCAGAGCCCCGCTTCTCCAGCTGTCAGGGCACAACTTGTGCGGCACAGAAACGCATTGGAACAAGCACTGTGGACTGTGAGGGGAGAGACTTTGTCAGGCAAGGCCTCCTTCCACCTGCCTTGCCCCAGCCTCAAGTCTCTGCTTCTCAATTTGTATTGTTTTATTGATTATAGTTTAGAAATTATTTATTGTCTGCGCAGAACTGGCTAAACTGACATACAAACTGTGATTTCAAAGAAGAATGGGAAGTTTTTACAAATTACCGTATTTTTCGCTCTATAACGCGCACCCGACCATAACACGCACATAGTTTTTAGAGGAGGAAAATCCGTAGGCATGCCACCCGTAGGCATTTCCTCCATAACACGCACAGACATTTCCCCTTACTTTCTAGGAGGAAAAAAGTGAGTGTTATGGTGCAAAAAATACGGTACTTAAAAAGACAACAAAATGAACTGGATTCCTTGGCAGGTTTTGAATAAACATACAGAAATTTATTGATAATAGTAGACAGCTAATATAAAGATTTACACAATTTTACAATATGCAGAGAATAATATGTGTTGAGAAATCAGAGAGAGGAACTGAGGGAAGTCTCTAGGGGCTTTGATGGGGAGGTGGGGGGAAAGGGGGGAAATAATGAATAGGATATGCTTTGATACATTGTTATGTTGAAATTGCTAATAAAAATATTTTTAAAAAAGAAATTATTTATTGTAACTGAGTGGATTTCTGCTTAACTTTTATATGTTGATATCGTTATTTTATACTATTCTAATGATTGTTGAATGTTACGTTTTGGATGCAGGTTGCTTATTTTAAAGTTATATTTTATCACATTTTTGTATTGCATTAGATGGTTATAAGATGTTCATTTTTTTCTTTCTTTCAGCTTGTAAACCGCCTCGAGCATTATAAGATAGAAAGACGGTATACAAATTGATGATGATGATGATGCCTTCCTTTTCTGCTCTTTCTGTAAAACACTGCCACAAGGATATTAGCACTAATATCAGAGATAAGCTCTGCCTGTTGCCTTTTCAACAGCAAGTGGAAGCTTATCTCTGATTTAAGTGCTGTGGGACCACAGCGCTAAGATAAGGGACAAGCCTTTGCCTGACGTCTTTTAAAGGGCAAGCAGGAACTTATCTCTGATCTTAGCACTGTGGGACTACAGCACTGAGAGATAAGCCTCTTCCTGGTGCCTTTTAAAGAGCAAGCAGAGACTTATCTCTGATCTTAGCACTGTGGGACTACAGTGGTGCCTCGCAAGACGAAAAGAATCCGTTCCGCAAGTCTCTTCGTCTTGCGATTTTTTTCATCTTGCGAAGCAAGCCCCTTAGCGGATTAGCGGATTAGCGCTATTAGCCGCTTAGCGGGCTTAGCGGATCAGCTGAAAAGCGGCTTAGCGGCTTAGTGGATCAGCTGTTAAGCGGCTTAGCGGATCAGCTGATAAGCAGCTTAGCGGCTTGGGAAAAAGGGGGGGAGGAAAAAACCCCCGCAGGCACTCGCAAGACATTTTCGTCTTGCGAAGCAAGCCCATAGGAAATTCGTTTTGCGAAGCACCTCCAAAACAGAAAACCCTTTCGTCTAGCGGGTTTTCCGTCTTGCGAGGCATTCGTCTTGCGGGGCACCACTGTACAGCACTGAGAGATAAGCCTCTGCCTGGTGCCTTCTAAAGAGCAAGCAGAGGTTTATCTCTGATTGGAATCTTAGTGCTGTTGCCCACAGTGATCAGAGACAGGCCCTTCCTGCTTGAAATCTGAATCACCTGACATTGTGACATGAGCCGATCGACAGGTGGGTGGTTCCACTCACTGGCTGAGAAAGTTCCCCTGCAGCCAAGCTGGTGCAAAAAGTTATCACTCTTCTTTCCTTTGGACCACATCAGCAAGGCCAAGAAAGGGGTCTTGTCATCTGGGCAGCCCAGGACCTCCAGACACAGCCCAGGCTTGCACTCCAGGGACGTCACTTTGGTGTTGCTAACACAGCGGTTCAGCTTCACCCCTGGAGACACACTCCATTGACTCTCCAGACAGACGGACATCAA
The DNA here is from genome assembly GCF_964188305.1 of Podarcis bocagei. NCBI lineage: Eukaryota > Metazoa > Chordata > Lepidosauria > Squamata > Lacertidae > Podarcis > Podarcis bocagei. The sequence goes on along the minus strand of NC_138130.1, from coordinate 99,896,758 downwards.
CAACAAAGTCATGCTCAGAGCAGAACTGAGATTAATGTACCTGAGAAAGTTATGTCCATTCCTCCCAATGCGTCTACTCTGAGTAGGACTTCACCAAATACAATCGTACATTGGTTCTCAAACGCCTTGGTACTCAAACGTTTTGGCTCCCGAAGGCCTCAAACCCGGAAGTAAGTGTTTCTGTTTGCGAACATTTTTCAGAAGCCGAACATCCGATGTGGCTTCCACTTGAAGCTCCTGCAGCCAATCAGAAGCCACGCCTTGGTTTACAAACGGTTTTGGGAGTCGAACGGACTCCCGGAACGGATTAAGTTCGAGAATCAAGGTGTTGTTGTTTAGTCGTTTAGTCATGTCCGACTCTTTGTGATCCCATGGACCAGAGCATGCCAGGCACTCCTCTCTTCCACTGCCTCCCGCAGTTTGGTCAAACTCATGATGGTAGCTTCAAGAACACTGTCCCACCATCTCTTCCTCTGTCGCCCCCTTCTCCTTGTGCCCTCCATCTTTCCCAGCATCAGGGTCTTTTCCAGGGAGTCTTCTCTTCTCATGTGGGGGCCAAAGTACTGGAGCCTCAGCTTCAGGATCTGACCTTCCAGTGAGCACTCAGGGCTGATTTCCTTCAGAATGGATCGGTTTGATCTTTTTGCAGTCCATGGGACTCTCAAGAGTCTCCAAGGTACCACTGTACAATAAGGTTGCCAGATTTCCCTGTTTCCTGGGGACAGTCCCTGGATTTACAGATCAGTCCCCATACAAAATCCTATCATTCCTACTGAAGTTGAAAAGTGGATTCATTCAAAAAAATCTGGAAACCTTACTGTACAACCCAAAGGAGAGAGAGAGAAACTGACACAGGTTGGATTTAAAAAACAAATGAGATGGTTTGCTAGTTGATTCTGCTCCTGACCTGGCAGGAGGCCTTTGAGGGGAAAAGCTTGCCAGGATGGTAATGAGCATATTGCAAATGCAAAATGGCATTCCTGGTGGAGAGGCTAGCCAGCCCTGACTCCAAGTGGGTGATGCTGTCTGAAGGCGATCCAGTCGCTGGCTGGCTCAACGTCCTTGGTGTGTTCTTGGCACCTGCTGTGAGCAGATCCTGGCAGGCAGGCAGGATGTGTGGGCAAAGGAGACCCAAGCCGAACAGAAGATCTCTTTGACGGAGCTATCAGATCCAAAAGGAAAAGAGCGCTTTCTGCCAAGGAAGGGAGAAGCTGTGCACACACACACCATACATTTAAAGCTCAGCTAAAAGCACAGGGGATACGGGTGGTGCTGTGGGTTAAACCACAGAGCCTAGGGCTTGCCGATCAGAAGGTCGGTGGTTCGAATCCCCATGACGGTGTGAGCTCCCGTTGCTCGGTCCCTGCTCCTGCCAACCTAGCAGTTCGAAAGCACACCAATGCAAGTAGATAAATAGGTACTGCTCTGGTGGGAAGGTAAACGGCGTTTCCGTGCGCTGCTCTGGTTCGCCATGCTGGCCACATGACCTGGAAGCTGTACGCCGGCTCCCTCGGCCAATAAGCGAGATGAGCGCCGCAACCCCAGAGTTAGCCACGACTGGGCCTAGTGGTCAAGGGTCCCTTTACCTTTACCTTTAAAAGCACAGGACTGCCCCCTGCCCTGGGAACTGTAGTTTGTGAATGGTGCTGGGAATTGTAGCTCGGCAATGGATAAACTGCCAGGGTTCTTTGGGGGAAAGCTCTGTGCATTAAATGTATGCTGCGTGTATGCAGCTGGAGAGGGAAAGAAAAGATCTAAAGCAGCCTTTCTCAACCTGTGGGTCCCAGATGTTGTTGAACTAGAACTCCCATCACCCCTAGCTAGCAAGGCCAGAGCTCAGGGATGATGGGAATTGTAGTCCAACAATATCTGGGGACCCACGACGATTGATCTGATTGAAATTAGAGAATGATTAAAGAGTGTGATAGAGTGAATGAATACATGAAAAAATATGGTTCCGGAACTGGAATATTAATAGATAATGTGTAAAACGTGCAGGGGTAAGCAAGGAAATAATAAAAGAATCAATTGAATAATTATTAAACTACAACAACACAACAAGATGGAAGAATTTCAAAAAAAATATTGAGATCACACATGGGTGAAGGGGAGTGGGGAGTATAGGGGAATTTATAAAAATTTCTAATATAATATTTCTAATTCCATTGCATTTATATATAGCAAAGGGAAGTCTATAGCAATTAAGTATATTTTAATCTAGTCAACTATGTTACAAAATGAATATGGATTTTGAATTTCATATTTGTAATTCTTTTTCGGTTTTGGAATAAAGTTTTTTAAAAAGAAAGAAAAAAGAAACTATGAGCGAATTAGAAAACAACAACATTTGGGGACCCACAAGTTGAGAACCGCTGATCTAAAGAGATGCATTTCTGCGTTTCTGCACCCTTGGGTGCTGCCAGACGGTCCTTGTGAAACACTGACCTTCCCAAGGGAGGCCGCCTGCTAGCTCCCCAGCTCACAAAGCCTGCCCTTTGGCGGGGAGGGAGAGAATCAAAGCCACAAACAACAGGGCGCATTGCCTTCCGTTAAGAGTTTGGGTGTAATCCCTGACGCCTCTCTTTCCATGGAGACGCAAGTTACAGCAACAGCCAAGGCGACATTTTTCCACCTTCGCCGCATCAAGCAATTGGTCCCTTACCTTTCCCGCCCCGACCTGGCCACAGTGATCAATGCGACGGTCACCTCCAGGCTTGACTACTGTAATTCGCTCTACGCGGGGCTGCCCTTGAAGCTGTCCCAGAAACTCCAGCGGGCGCAGAATGCTGCAGCAAGGCTCCTCACAGGGTCTCTGCCATGGGAGCAGATTCACCCAGTGCTTTACTAGTTGCACTGGCTCCCGGTGGAGTACAGGGTCAGATTTAAGGTGCTGGTTTTGACCTTCAAAGCCCTTCATGGCCTAGGACCCCCGTACCTACGGGACCACCTCACCTGGTATGCCCCACGGAGAGCCTCAAGGTCCATAAATAGCAACACCCTAGTGGTCCTGGGCCCCAAAGAGGTTAAATTAGCTTCAACCAGAGTCAGGGCCTTTTCAACACTGGCCCCGGCCTGGTGGAACGCTCTGTCTCTTGAGACCAGGGCCCTGCAAGATCTGATTTCTTTTCCTTTCTCCTCCTGTGATGAGGCTGAATTTTAATATTTTATTGTTTCAATATTTTAATGTTGTATTTTAATCTTGTTTTTAAGTTGTATTCATCCAACTTGTTTTTATTATTGCTTGTTAGCTGCCCTGAGCCCGTCCTTGGCTGGGGAGGGCGGGGTATATATAAAAATTATTATTATTATTATTATTATTATTATTATTATTATTATTATTATTATTATTATTATTCAGACTGTGATGCCAGGAAACAAATGCTGCAGCCAGCCTGCTTTCTATGCAGGGAAAGTGGCAGCCACCCTGCCGTTTCGACACCATCCACAATCAGTTATTTTATAGGGCTGCAACTGGGTCGCCAGCTTTCCTCACTTTCTTTTCTGGCAAGAAACCGGTGCCGTTAACAGCCGCCTCGTGTGCTGAAACGACACGGGAAAAGCTTTGCCCATTTCTTCATCCGCATGCCAGGAAAAGCTTCTAGGTTTCTGTGCACCGGGGTGTTGTTAAAGGCACAAGAGCCCATTCAGAAAACTGTTGGCAACCCCCAAGGCACTGCTTTTAGGCTGTGTGGATCTGAGAAACCGCACAGGCTGGAAGGTAAATGGAGAGAAGGCGCTCAGAGAAGTTTTTAGCAGCCCAGTTAATCAGTGGCGTAGCGTGGGTTGTCAGCACCCGGGGCAAGGCCAGTAATTTGCACCCCCTTACCCGTGGATTTGCACCCCTAACCCGTGGATTTGTGCCCCCTAACCCCCCAGATTTGCGCCCCCTAACCCTAACCCCCCAGATGTTGCGCCCGGTGCGGCCGGCCCCCCCTGTACCCCCCACACTACGCCACTGCAGTTCATCTCAGGTTTTATGAGCCTCCCTCGGGGGCAACTGATTGAACCAATCCAAGTGAGTTATTTAGATAGTGCGTGTGTTTGCTTTACAATGAATGGAGCCCGTGGAATCATAGAATTGTAGGGTTGGAAGGGACCCCCAGGGGTCATCCAGACCAACCCTCTGCGATGCAGGAATCTCAGTTCAAGCATTCGTGACAGGTGGACATTCAACCTCTGCTTAAAAATGTCCAAGGAAGGAGAGTCCATCAGCTCACGTGGAAGCCTGTTCCACTGCCAAACAGCTCTTACTGTCAGAATAATAAGAAGAATAACAACAATTATTTATTTATTTATTTATTTATACCCTGCCCATCTAAGGGATGCAGGTGGCACTGTGGGTTAAACCACAGAGCCTAGGGCTTGCCGATCAGAAGGTCGGTGGTTCGAATCCCTGCGATGGGCTGAGCTCCCATTGCTCGGTCCCTGCTCCTGCCAACCTAGCAGTTCGAAAGCACACCAAAAAGTGCAAGTAGATAAATAGGTACCGCTCTGGCGGGAAGGTAAATGGCGTTTCCATGCGCGGCTCTGGTTCACCAGAAGCGGCTTAGTCATGCTGGCCACATGACCCGGAAGCTGTACGCCGGCTCCCTCAGCCAATAAAGCAAGATGAGCGCCGCAACCCCAGAGATGGTGACGACTGGACTAACGGTCAGGGGTCCCTTTACCTTTACCTTTACCCTGCCCATTTAGCTGGTTTTCCCCATCCACTCTGGGCGGCTCCCAACAGAATATTAAAAACATGATAAAAGATCCAACATTAAAAGATTCCCTAAACAGGGCTGCCTTCAGACAACTTCTAAAAGTCAGTTTATCTTCTTGACATTTGAAGGGAGGGTGTTCCACAGGGTGGGTGCCACTACCGAGAAGGCCCTGTGCCTGGTTCCCTATAGCTTTGCTTCTTGCAATGAGGGAACCGCCAGAAGGCCCTCGGTGCTGGACCTCAGCGTCCGGGCAGAACAATGGGGGTGGAGATGCTACTTCAGGTATCCTGTGCTGAGACCATTTAGGGCTTTCAAGGTCAGCACCAACACTTTGAATTGTGCTCGGAAATGTACTGGGAGCCAATGTAGGTCTTTCAGGACTGGTGTAATATGGTCTTGGCAGCCGCTCCCAGTCACCAGTCTAGCTGCCGCATCCTGGATTAGCTGTAGTTTCCGGGTCACCTTCGGTTTATTATGGGTCAACTCGGTTTATTATGGTCCTATGAAGTTTTCTTTCCTTGAGAAACTGAGCAGGGGTTTGGACAAGTGGAAGAAATAGGGTCTGTACCAGCCCTACGTTGTCAAATCCCTTTTTGCATTATTCACATCGCGAGCGCACACAGAATTGCTTTCGGTGGGGGGAAGTCTGCAAAGTAAATCTTTTTGTTATTAAATAGAGAAAGGGGGATCTGGAGCTTTGAGTGCCAAAGATTTATTCCCGTCCTTTCTCTTTTTCCCATCCATTTCTGGAACGTCCCCGGATTGCCCTGCAATGGAGAAAGGTCTTTCCTGCTCTTATTTCTTCTTGACAAATGCTAAATTGCTCCAAGGGCAGCAGAGATGGAGGGGAATGATAAAGAGCTCTCTCCTTGTTTAAGTTACAGGTGGAGCTGGGCGATAAATTAGGATTATTAATTATAATAAAGCCTTAAATGCACGCTGACACATATATTAAAGGCATCCTCTCGCATCTGGAAGCAGAGAAACTGCTGCGTCTAAGGATCTCGGTGATCCATCTAGAGCTCTACGTTGTCTCTGGCTGTAGCCAATATGATTATTCAGAGAAGGATGAAAGAGGACTCCTGAAGAAGGCAATTATGTCATCCTTCCTGACAGAGGGCAACAGAGTGCATCATCATTTGATGGCATGCCCAGGAAGAGGAGAACAGCATTGCAGTCACCTTGAGGGAATCAGCCAGACATCCACATTCTCCCAGGCTGAGTTGGGTTGGTCAGCAAGCTCCAACTCCTTGAAAGATTCCACCAACGGTGTCTCCGAAAATTTTTACACATCACTTGGGAAGACAAGCAGACTAATGCCAGTGTACTGGAAGAAGCAAAGATCACCAGTGTTGAAGCGATGGTTCTTCAAAATCAACTTCGTTGGACTGGTCATGTTGTGCGGATGCCTGATGATCGTCTTCCAAAGCAACTACTCTATTCCCAACTTTAAAATGGAAAGCGTCATGCTGGTGGTCAACAAAAGAGGTTTAAAGACTCTCTCAAGGCAATTTTTTAAAAATGTAGTATAAACACCAACAATTGGGAAACACTGGTCTGCGAGCGCTCTAATTGGAGAACAGCCTTTACCAAAGGTGTCATGGGTTTTGAAGGCACTCGAACTCAGGACGCAAGAGAGAAATGTGCTAAGAGGAAGGCATGCTTGGCAAACCCTCACTGTGATCAGCTCCTGCCCGGAAACCAATGTCCCCACTGTGGAACGACATGTGGATCCAGAATTGGCCTCCACAGTCACTTATTGACTCATTGTTAAAACCGTGTTTACAGAAGACAATCTTACTTGGCTGTGAGGGATCGCCAGAAAAGAAGACCAAATGCTTGCTTTCTGTATGACAGTGTCAGGGACTGACTGGGTGACTCCAGAGTGGTGGGAGACTCCAACTGAGGAACCCCCCTAGGGAAGCCACAGAGGAAGGAGCCTCAGACCCAGGGGAGTGGTGGTGGGACTCTAGAAAGATCAGAGGAGTGTGGAAGACACAGGAGACTTGAGTGAACAAGAAGAGGGAGCCCTCCAAGGACAGGACTGGGTGTGAAGAAGAAGAAGGAGGAGGAGGAGGAGGAGGAGGAGAAGGAGGAGAAGAAGGAGGAGAAGGAGAAGAAGGAGGAGAAGGAGAAGAAGGAGGAGAAGAAAGAGAAGGAGAAGGAGAAGGAGAAGGAGAAGGAGAAGGAGAAGGAGAAGGAGAAGAAGAAGAAGAAGAAGAAGAAGAAGAAGAAGAAGAAGAGGAGGAGGAGGAGGAGGAGGAGGAGGAGGAGGAGGAGGAGGAGGAGGAGGAGTTTGGATTTGATATCCCGCTTTATCACTCCCCTTCAGGAGTCTCAAAGCGGCTAACATTCTCCTTTCCCTTCCTCCCCCACAACAAACACTCTGTGAGGTGAGTGGGGCTGAGAGACTTCACAGAAGTGTGACTGGCCCAAGGTCACCCAGCAGCTGCAGGTGGAGGAGCAGGGAAGCGAAGCCGGTTCACCAGATTACGAGACTACCGCTCTGAACCACTACACCACACTGGCTCTCTGCACACTGCAGAGGGACACGGTTTGAGCTCAGGATCTGAAGGAGAGGACAGGGATGGGGCCAGATGCCGAAACAGCTTCACAGCAGCTGCCCAGTCCCTCTGCATTGAGCGCCCCTCCAAGGTCACACAGAGCTTTACACAAAGCTGAACAGAAAGCTACAAAAGGCCAAGGTGAGGAGGGGGCTTCCTCTCCGCTGGAGTTTGCATCTGCTTGGAAGACACCCGGAAAACGAGGGCTAGGAGGAAGAGGAGGTGCCCAGAATCAGTTTTGGCAATGTCTTCAGTGCCTGAGTGATCTCTGCTGTATACTAATTCCCTAAATAAAACAGATAGCTTTACTTCGAGTCTCTGAGTCTCCCTTCTGACCTGTTGATGAACGTGTTCGCCTGACAGCCCCCTGAGAAGGCTGGGGAACATTTGACCCTTTACATGTTGCTAGACTACGACACCCATCATGCCTAGACATTGTCCATGCCGGCTGCGACTAATGGGAACTGGAGTCCAATGACATCCAACAGTTAGCATTAGTCCTCGCTGCGGGATCACATTCACCCGGTGCTATACCAGCTGCACTGGCTCCCGGTGGAGTACAGGATCAGGTTTAAGGTCCTGGTTTTAACCTTTAAAGCCCTATACGGCTTTAAATCCCTATACGGGCCTGCCTCTCCTGGTATGTCCCACGGAGGACCTTACGGTCTTCAAACAAAAACACCTTGGAGGTCCCGGGCCACAGAAAGGTTAGGCTGGACTCAACCAGAGCCAGGGCCTTTTCGGCTGTGGCCCCGATCTGGTGGAATGCTCTGTCACAAGAGACTAGGGCCCTGCAGGACTTGACAGCCTTCCACAGGGCCTGCAAGACAGAGCTGTTCCACCAGGCCTTTGGCCAAGGCACAGCCTGACCCCCTCCTTTGGTAATTCTTCACAGAACTCTAGCCCAATGGTTGCCATTAATTTTGATTTGAACTGATTTTATAATGAATTGATTTTAGAATGCTGTATTATTTTACTGTTGTTAGCTACTCTGGGCCCGGCTTTGGCTGGGGAGGGTGGGATATAGATAAATTATTATTATTATTATTATTATTATTATTATTATTATTATTATTATTATTATTATTATTATTTCAGTACAGGGCTATGTGAGTTTTGAAGGCAACCTAGCCAGCCATCTGGCTGGTGCATTTTGGAGCAGTTGACGTTTCCAGGTCGTCTTCTAGGGCATCGCCATGTAGAGTGGATTGCAGTAATCCAACCTAGAAGCTAGATGAACCAACAGTCAGACTTGCTATAGGCAGCTCCTATTTTCTGAGCAGCAAGCCGAGTCCCTGAAGGCTGGAGATGACCAAATTGTAGAATCTTGATGGTTTTAAATAGAAAGCAGGAAGACACAGGAAATTATCGACCGGCTTGCTTGACTTCATTACCCAGGAAATGCGGCGCCACAGCTGTGTAGCTTCCTGCCCCGGGAGAGTCGAGTGGTCCAAGCTCTGGGTTCCTTCCAAGACATTGTGAAGATTTTCCTCTTTCAGAATGGTGTGGTGTCATCTTCAAAATGTGCTGTTTTATGACAGTTCGTCGTGTTGCATTTTAGCTTCGGCTAGTTCTATCTGGCGACAACCCACCTGGGGTCCATGTTTTCGGTGGGTAGGGAATGTCATAAATAAGAACCAGGCAACACACACACACACAAAAATTAAATAGAGCAAATCTGGGGGGGTTACCCGGGGGGGTTACTGTGCGGCGTGGTCCGAGTCTAGTCTGAGGTCGAGGGTGTGGTATGGAGGCTGTCCATCAAGGCTGAAGCAGGGTCCAAGGCAGGGAGTCGGGTGAGGTCAGGGACTCTGGCAGAAGAGCAGGACAGGGTGCCGGCAGGAACAGGTTACCAACAATGTTGCTCCTGCAACCTGGGACTGGGCTGGCTTTTATCTGCCCCGAGGCATAGGGCGGCCCCGATCCTCAGGTGACTCGCCTCTCCTGGCCTGGAGGCGAGCACTCCTCCTGCGGGAACTTAGTTCCCTCCGCCTCTCTGCCCTGAGCCTCTGCAGCTCAGGAGAGGCTGGAGGGTTACCGGACCCAGAGGCAACCTCACCTTCACCTGATGGGGCTGAGAGTGGAGCACCTGCAGGCAATGGGTCCTCCATCACCTCAGGAGCCAGAGCAGACTCAGCTGGTGCCTGCACCTGAGGATCCAGCACAGGTGAGGACCCTTCAGGCTCAAGCCCCAGCCCCAGCTCAGCTGGTCCTGGAGGCAGGGACTCCTGTGCAGGCTGGGATTCCTCAGGTTCAGTCTCTGAATCAGATTCCCAGGCCATCCCAAAATTGCTTATAGAACAGTTCCAGCTGAGATGGATTTGATCAGCACAGGCGCTGAAATCAGATCCTAGGGCTTGAAGCTCAGGTGAAGCTTTGCCAAAAGGATCTAGGTGGTTGTTTTATCATCAGTCATACCACTAGCCCCTCTAGCTCAACCCTTCCCCAACCTGACCGCCATGCTGGCCGAGGCTCATGGGAGTTGTAGTCTGAAAATCTGGATGGCACCAGGTTGAGGAACTCCAGAGGTTTAATCAGAGGTTTTTTCCTGCTCGATTGCAGATGTTACAGATGGAAACCGTTAACGTCTGCATTCGAAGGAAGTGTTCTGCCCCAGAGCTATGGCCAATAGTGTGCTTACTTCAAACTCTTCCGCTGAATTAGTGTGGCTTATGTTACATTCACAACATACATTTAAAGCATTATGATGATATTATTATTATTATTCATTTCATTTCTATACCCTTTTATATATCCCAAAGTGGTTTACAACCTATAGACAGTTATGACTTCCGCCAAAGTATTCTGGGATCTATAGTTTGTTAAGGGTGCTGAGAGTTCTTAGGAGATGCCTCATTTCGCCCTGAGCTATAATTCTCATAATAATAATAATAATAATAATAATAATAATAATAATAATAATTTATTATTTATACCCCGCCCATCTGGCTGGGCCTCCCCAGCCACTCTAGGCAGCTTCCATAAAAACCAAAAATACAATAAAATATCACACGTTAAAAACTTCCCTGAACAGGGCTGCCTTAAGATGTCTCCTGAATGTCAGGTAGTTGTTTATCGCTTTGACATCTGCTGGAAGGGCGTTCCACAGGGCGGGCGCCACTACCGAGAAGGCCCTCTGCCTGGTTCCCTGTAGCTTTGCTTCTCGCAATGAGGGAACCGCCAGAAGGCCCTCGGCGCTGGACCTCAGCGTCCGGGCAGAATGATGGGGGTGGAGACGCTCCTTCAGGTATACTGGACCGAGGCCGTCATAGTGGTTTAACAATCAATTCCCCTTTTCAGGGAACTCTGGGAATTGTAGCTTGGGGAGGGGATAACTGTAGTTGGGACATAGAAGCCTAATTTCTACCATGTTACCTGTTACTTACCTTTTCTTTAAACAACAGTGGAATAACTGCGTATACAGAGTGAAATACGCTCAAAAAATGCTGGCAAATTTTAATAACTTTTTAAAAATGCAAACCTATGCTGTGGTAAACAGCTTATGATTGGGAAAAAATGAGAAACAGAGAAACCAAACTTCACAGATCTTTTTAAGTGGATTTGTTGCACCAGAGAATCAAAGCTCTTTAATTAATTTTAATTCTGCAAACCTAAATTTAGCATAGAATTGTAGAGTTGGAAGGAACCCTGAGGACCATATAGTCCAAGCCTGTGCAATTCAGGCATCTCAACACGCAGTCTCCCATCCAATTAGAAACTGTCTCAGACCCTGCTTAGCTTTGCAAATGTGCTAGCAGTTATCTGTCTATTCCTACTCTAGACAAGGGATCCATTAGACTGACAGGGTGGGGAACCCCAACTATTGCAGCATGTATGATCTACATCACTGGCATCTTGCAGCATGTTTCTTTTCCATAAATCCAGAGTCAGTAGCCATGGGATCGTTTCTCTATTGGATAGACCCAGTCTTCTGATTAGAGATTCCATTTACCTGACTCTTGCGAAATGTCACATTCCGCCTTGTTTTCCCCCAGGTCGGTTTTGTTTTGTTTTGTTTTGTTTTTAAAGCCTTCTTCTTGAAAGCACATAAAACATTTGCTTCTCCTGGAAAGGAAATAAACAGTTTGAGGGAATAATTCTTCAAAGAGAAAGGCGTCTTTGCAAATCCCTGAAGGAGCAGCTGTTCATTTCTTAACGTGACACACAACTTTCTCAAGCCAAACTACTTTTCTCTTGGACCAATGCTGGATTTTGGGTGTGGGTGTGTTGTTTTTTTCAGGGAGAGAAGGTTTCTCTTTTCCAGACATTTTCTTTTGGGGGCCTCCCAGTCCTCTGAGCCAAGCTGTCCCAACCTGTCATTTCCTCTTTATCATCTCTTAGGCAGCCTCCTCTGCTGGGGTCAGCTGTTGGATTCCAACCTGAGAGGCTGTAAGATCAAGTCCAGTCATCAGAAATTTACCTAAGGGATCGTGAGATTCGGCCAGTAAATCACAGCCCATTGAAACACCAGGACGTCTGATGGGTTCTTCAGTTTCAGTATTTTTCCATCCTCTTCCCTGACGGATTCGGGATTGATCGAGAGCCCAATCAAATCATCAGGAGACTTTCTCCTTGTCAAAAAGCTGAGGCGGCAATGATGCTTATGGAATTCTCCACCCCCCACCCAACCTCTCCCCCCAAAACACTTGGACTCTCCATCACTCCCAGCGCTTAGCACGCTGTAAAATTGACTTACGGCTTCTGATTTATGTCTTGGGCAACATAGTCAAAAAAGGAAAAGCTGGATTTAAATCTTATTAAAGCAGCGGTGGGGAGATGTGGTGTTAATAATTCCTTTAGGGTCAAGCCATGAATCTCTCCTCTCTCTGGTTGGTGAAGCAGAAAAAAAGGATGCAAGTAGTATAAGTAAATAAATACAGCTTTGTGGCAAACGTTTTTTTTTGTCATGAAACAGGCCCTGGATAAGATTGATGCTGTAAGGCACAAATCCTCAATTTTGGAAGGTGGAGAGCAGGAGATAAAGCACAGAATTTCCATGGAGCCAGAAAATATTCTGAAGAAGAGTCCAGAAGGCTGAACATGCAGATTGGCCCAGTTCCAATCCATGCCATTTCCAGGTACGACTGGGAGAGACATCCTGTACGAATTCTTAGACAGCCTCTACCCATTGGTGTAGACCAGTGGCGCCCAAACTCTGTCCCTCTCATGGACCACTTGAAAACTGCATTTTTGTATACAAAAGATGAACAGGTCAAATTTGTGGTGATACAACGGGCAAAGGATGGGGGACATAATATACAAATGACAGATTGGGAGAGGCTATGGAAAACAGATCTGATATTTACGGCGTGTTCTTCATTGAAAGAAAACTATATGAAAGTGATGTATTGGTGGGACTTAACCCCAGTAAAGGGATGCGGGTGGCGCTGTGGTCTAAACCACAGAGCCTAGGGCTTGCCGATCAGAAGGTTGGCGGTTCGAATCCCCGCGACGGGGTGAGCTCCCGTTGCTCGGTCCCAGCTCCTGCCCACCTAGCTGTTCGAAAGCACATCAAAGTGCATGTAAATAAATAGGTACCGCTCCAGTGGGAAGGTAAACGGCGTTTCCGTGCGCTGCTCTGGTTCGCCAGAAGCGGCCTAGTCATGCTGGCCACATGACCTGGAAGCTGTATGCCAGCTCCCTCGGGCCAGTAAAGCGAGATGAGCGCCACAACCCCAGAGTCGTCTGCGACTGGACCTTACGGTCAGGGGTACCTTTACCTTTACCTTTAACTCCAGTAAAATTAGCAAAAATGTATAGAACAAGTACCAATATATGCTGGAAATGTAAAGAAAATGAAGGTACCTTTTACCAGATGTGGTGGAATTGTAATAAAATTCTGATCTATAATGATCTATAATGAAATGAAAAAAACGTTTAAAATAACCTTTGCTAAAAAACCAGAAGCTTTCTTATTAGGAATTCTAGGTACCAAGATCCCCAAAGATCAGAGGGAACTGTTCATATATGCTACAGCGTCTGCTCGGATGCTGCTAGCCCAGAGATGGAAGGAAGAAACAGTCTTGACCAAAGAAAAATGTCAGATCAAGCTGATGGACTATGCTGAAATGGCAAAATTAACGGGGAAGCTCAGGAACCAAGAAGACAAGAGATTTTTAAAAGAATGGGAAATGTTTATAATGTATATAAAAAACCATTGCAAACTGGTCAAAACATTAGCAGGATTCTAAATACACTTGTAATGTAATAGAAAGTACAGATAACTTAGGAAGATGAATAATTGGAGAAGGATTGATATGCAGTTGAAAATAGAATTAAAAGGACCCATGGATTGGATGGGGGGAAGTCAGGAGATTGAGAGCAATCTCAATACAGTGGAACCTTGGTTTTTGAACAGCTTAGTTCCTGAACAACTCAGATACCGAACGGTGCAAACCCGGAAGTAGGTGTTCCGGTTTTCAAACTTTGCCCTGGAAGTCGAACATGCTCCTGGGCTTCCGTTTTTACTGTTGCGCAGCAAATTTGAGTCCCCCACATAGCAATGAAGGCTTTCCCCCTCTCATTTTACGCTTAAGCAGCAAATTTAAGTCCCCTCCCATTGTAAATAAGGCTTTTTTAATCCCATTTTTTTACCCTTAAGTCAAATTTAAGTCTCTGCCCCATCGTAATTAAAGCCTTCCGTTTCTGATTGCAGTGTCCTGAGGTGATATTTGGTGATTTTGTTTTTGCTATTTTTTGCGTTTTTGTGTGGCTTTTTCATTTTTGTGTCTGTGGATTGTTTTTCATTTTATGATTGATTGATTGATTGATTGTGTGACTGCGGGAAATGGATAAAAGCCCCCCCATGCAAACAATGACTCATCAGTGCAGGTAAGGAAAAAATAATATTTTTCATCTTTATCATCTACAATGCTGTCTTATTTATTTTATAGTTCAGAACACTGATTATTGCTTTCATTTTGTGGATCAATGGTCTCGTAAGATAGTAAAATTCATGTTAAATTGCTGTTTTAGGGGTTGTTTTTAAAAGTCTGGAATGGATTAATCCGTTTTGCATTACTTTTTATGGGGAAAGCGCACCTTGGTTTTGGAACGCTTTGGTTTTGGAATGGACTTCCAGAATGGATTAAGTTTGAGAACCAAGGCATGTGGAATTTGTATGATCTTTTCATGTAACTTTACTCTTTCTTTTGTTCTTTTCTTTCTTTATTTCATATATATATAGAGAGAGAGAGAAAGAGGTAAAGGGACCCCTGACAGTTAGGTCCAGGCGTGGAAGACTCTGGGGTTGCGGCACTCATCTCGCTTTATTGGCCGAGGGAGCCAGCGTACAGCTTCTGGGTCATGTGGCCAGCATGACCAAGCCGCTTCTGGCGAACCAGAGCAGTACACGGAAACACCATTTACCTTCCTGCCGGAGCGGTACCTATTTATCTACTTGCACTTTGATGTGCTTTTGAACTGCTAGGTTGGCAGGAGCAGGGACTGAGCAACGGGAGCTCACTCCATCACAGGGAATCGAACCGCCGACCTTCTGATCAGCAAGCCCTAGGCTCTGTGGTTTAGACCACAGCACCACCCACGTCTATATATATCTATCTCTCTCTCTCTCTCTCTCTCTCTCTCTCTCTCTCTCTCTCTCTCTCTCTCTCTATCTATCTATATATTTGTGATATGCACACTATTTATAAAGGTATAAGCAAAGTTTCAGGGGAGGCAAACAGGCTCCCGCATCACAGGCAAGCAGATCCCCCCTCAAGGAACTCTCCTAAGGCTGCAAACCCAAGTTTTTGCTTGTTGAAATCCTTCCCCTCTATCTCTCCCCTGCAAACTATGGCTTTCTCCTGCAAGACAGTGCCCTGCAGAGTTCTGGTCCAGGAGATGCAGGTGAGCTGCTCCTTTCAGAAACATCCCATTAAAGACAAATTCACTGCTTAAAACTGGGATGGTTCCCCATCCTCTCGTTGCTTCGGGCAAAACCACCCCAGCGATGGGCCGGTTCATAGTAATCAAGACAAGACAAGATCATAACACCGAGAGCAGGAATTATATTATTTCTAGTAAACAATGTTCCACTCAAACAGGAAGAACTGGAGGAGGGGGAGCAACAAATCTGATGACAAAAATATTTATCTTACGAGAAAGATGAAGGAATGTTGTCCCACTGAGCTTTGGAAATAGGAAAACATTCAGGCGTTCCCAAAAACAGAGAGCTGCTGCCTTGCACTTCGTGTGCTTTCGGCATAATCTACATGTGTGTGCATGCAGAGAGAGAGAGAGAGAAAACTTGGAGGCCCCAATCCAGAGGTTTCTCACACATGAGTCCCATTGAAGTCAATGGCCTTCCATTATGATTGGCTTGCTTTATTGGTTTCAATGGGTCAGGATACACAGTGTTCATGTTCTTGTTTAGTCGTTTAGTCGTGTCTGACCGCATGGACCAGAGCACACCAGGCACTCCTGTCTTCCACTGCCTCCCGCAGTTTGGTCAGACTCATGCTGGTAGCTTCAAGAACACTGTCCAACCATCTTGTCCTCTGTCGTCCCCTTCTCCTTGTGCCCTCCACCTTTCCCAACATCAGGGTCTTTTCCAGGGAGTCTTCTCTTCTCATGAGGTGGCCAAAGTCTTGGAGCCTCAGCTTCAGGATCTGTCCTTCCAATGAGCCCCTTCAGGGCTGATTTCCTTCAGAATGGATAGGTTTGATCTTCTTGCAGTCCATGGGACTCTCAAGAGTCTCCTCCAGCACCAGACTCCCATACAGACTCCTTACAATGTGTTTGTAAGGAGAGCCGGGTTCGTGTCTCCGCTCCTCCGCTCCTCCACGGACTCCCTGGAAAAGACCCTGATGTTGGGAAAGATGGAGGGCACAAGGAGAAGGGGACGACAGAGGACGAGATGGTTGGATAGTGTTCTTGAAGCTACTAACATGCGTTTGACAAAACTGTGGGAGGCAGTGGAAGTGCCTGGCGTGCTCTGGTCCGTGGGGTCACGAAGAGTCGGACACGACTAAACGACTAAACAACATGGGAGTATATTGTATTTAAAAATGGGATATCAGAGTTTTTAGGGGGCTAACCAGTTTGGGATAGCTGGGATAGCAAGATTGTTGGGTTTTGAATGTCTTGTGTAGATTTTTCAGTTTTGTTGTTCTGTACGGAACAATGACAATAAAGATATCGTATCATATCGAGAGCTCACTCCATCACGGGGATTTGAACCGCCGACCTTCCGATCAGCAATCCCAAGAGGCTCAGTGGTTTAGACCACAGCGCCACCCGCACCACTCCTCTTTCATGGGTACTGCCTCCTCACACCATTTGGGGGCCTTCTCTCAAGGCAGTAGTTAGTGGCTGGAAATTTCAGAAGGGGATGCCACTGTTGTGCGCAGACCCTAGTTGAGGGTTTTCCACAGGCATCTGATTGGCCATCCTGAGAGCAGGATGTGGGCCCAGATTTGGCCTGATCCGGCAACACGGTTCTTAACTATTTTCCATCTTAAAGTTTGGCACAAGCGAAGAAAGCTCTTAGCCCTCCTCTGGGAATCCTGGCCTCAATTTCTCTCCCTTCTCCTGCAGAGGGCCAGGAGACATGACCAGGCTGCTTATTCCATTGATGCACGGAGACTAGGAGGTCACCACAGAACATGAAGGGAAAAGACTTGCCTTTGTGCTATCATTGGGGATGAGTAATAGAACACAGAGCTGCCCGTTTCTCTGCCAAAAAGAGCCACTTCGGTGGAGGCAGGTTTATGGCAGGTGGGAGGGACAAGATTTAAGGGGAAGAAAGGTCCATTATGGGTCTGAAGCAGGAGAGAGAGATTTTGGGGAACGCTCGCAGCTCACGGAGAGGGGAAATGGCTTTTAAAAGCGAAGCAGTGAGCAGAGCTTCCAGCAGGCCGACTCCTAAGCCTTCTCACCTGTGGGGAACAGCTTTAGGGTCCTCTGGCTTGGCAAGCTTCAGCTGTTCCTTCAGAATTCAGAAGGTTGAAGCGGTCTTCCTTCCCACCCCTTACCCCTCCTGAGTTTTGTTTTTCTTTGCTTACATTTCCCCAGGGTGGGGAGTTTATTCCTTGTTGCCGCTGCTAAGTCTTCAACTGGCAATGCTCTTAAAGACTGCAGCGTGACTGATGAGCATCGCACCAGATTTTTGGGAAGTTCAGCTTCGTGTACAAAAGTACAGTGGTAACTTGGTTCTCAAACGCCTTGGTATTCAAACAACTTGCAACCCAAACACTGCAAACCCGGAAGTACCGTATTTTTTGCTCTATAAGACCCGCTTTTCCGCTCCTAAAAAAGTAAGGGGGAATGTGTGTGCATCTTATGGAGCGAATGCAGGCTGCGCAGCTATCCCAGAAGCCAGAACAGCAAGAGGGATTGCTGCTTTCACTGCGCAGCAATCCCTCTTGTTGTTCTGGCTTCTGAAATTCAGAATATTTTTTTTCTTGTTTTCCTCCTCCAAAAACTTGGTGCGTCTTATGGTCTGGTGCGTCTTATGGAGTGAAAAATACGGTAGGTGTTCTGGTTTGCAAACTTTCTTTGGAAGCCAAACGTGCTCCGTTTTGAGTGTTGCACTTCCAATTTGAGTGCCACACTCAAAGGAAAGAGCTCATATCTCATACAGCAGACATGGCAAACGAGGATCTGGTACAGAGGACAACAAACAACATGATGCCATGTGTTTCTTTTGTGGGGGAAGCACCCCAAACAAATGTTTACCAAAAAAACCACCACCATTTTGCTCAGCTATTGGGGACGGATGGGCAAATACTGAATCATAGAATCATAGAGTTGGAATAGACCACAAGGGCCATCGAGTCCAACCCCCTGCCAAGCAGGAAACACCATCAGAGCACTCCTGACATATGGTTGTCAAGCCTCTGCTTAAAGACCTCCAAAGTAGGAGACTCCACCACACTCCTTGGCAGCAAATTCCACTGTCGAACAGCTCTTACTGTCAGGAAGTTCTTCCTAATGTTTAGGTGGAATCTTCTTTCTTGTAGTTTGGATCCATTGCTCCGTGTCCGCTTCTCTGGAGCAGCAGAAAACAACCTTTCTCCCTCCTCTATGTGACATCCTTTTATATCTTTGAACATGGCTATCATATCACCCCTTAACCTCCTCTTCTCCACCAGAGAAGAGCATCCTGCCACCAGAAATGTGGCCATCTCCAACATCCCCAAATTCCTCCCAACCTTTTGCCTCGCAGACAAAGAGTCTGAGGACAGGAATCGCAGCCTGGGGGGGTGTGTTTATAATCATTAACGGCTTGCTTTGCCCTTTGGAAAGGACAAATGGTATATACATTTAAAGGCACGCTGGGGCCAAGAGACTTTGGCGGAGTTATTTATATTCTGCCATATAGATGGCATCCCTCACTGCGGCCTCAGGAATCTATTGGGGGGGTCTGGCTGGTTCAGAGATCTGTTAGGTTTTTTTCTCCAACCCCCACCCTTCTAACGTCTGCATATTTCCAGGTGTTGGATATATGATTTTAGAATCTATTCCTGGCACTTGAAAGCCCACAGTTTGGGGCTTTAAATGAGTCTCTAGGGTTGATATTCTGCTGTAAGAAACCCCCAAATGTTTTAATATTTTTTTTGGTTCAAAGAAAGCACTTCATCCCACAGTTTAGGAAGGGGGGTAACCTCCCCTCCCCTCTCTGCCTACTTTGCATACAATAAAAGCAAGCAAGAAAAACCATAGATTGGGTACTGATTAAGACATTGCCAAAAGAGGGGGGACACAAAAAAAGGACACAGGTTTACCGTACTTTTCTGTGTATAACGCGCCCCATGTATAAGACGTCCCCTATTTTGGGGGACTCAAAATTAAGGAAATGGGGGGAGATTGCCCAGAGTTGTGGAGCCAACGCTGCCAATAACACATGTAGCAGAAGCCACAAATCGTCTGCTCACTCACTGCCACAAGCCGCCAATCACCCATCCAATTGCCGTAACAACAGCCAGTCAAGAGCAGCCCTCGCCACAGCCACCAATCACGCAGCCTGGAAGTCATTTTGGACTCTCAGCTGTCCACAGAGGTGCAGGTCAATTCTGTATCCAGGAAAGCTGTCTACCAGCTCCATCTGGTATGCAGGTTGAGACCCTCCCTGCCCACAGACTGTCTCGCCAGAGTGGTGCATGCTCTGGTTATCTCCCACTTGGACTACTGCAATGTGCTCTACGTGGGGCTACCTTTGAAGGTGACCCAGAAACTACAACTAATCCAGAATGTGGCAGCTAGACTGGTGACTGGGAGCAGCCGCCGAGACCACATAACACTGGTCTTGAAAGACCTACATTGGCTCCGAGTACATTTCTGAGCACAATTCAAAGTGTTGGTGCTGACCTTGAAAGCCCTAAACGGCCTCGGCCCAGTAGACCTGAAGGAGCGTCTCCACCCCCATTGTTCAGCCCAGACACTGAGTTCCAGCTCCAAGGGCCTTCTGGCGGTTTCCTCTCTGTGAGAAGTAAAGCTACAGGGAACCAGGCAGAGGGCCTTCTCAGTGGTGGTGCCCGCTCTGTGGAATGTCATCCCACCAGATGTCATACACCTATAAATGGGACACAGGTGGCGCTGTGGGTTAAACCACAGAGCCTAGGATTTGCCGATCAGAAGGTCGCGGTTCGAATCCCCGCGACGGGGTGAACTCCCATTGCTCGGTCCCAGCTCCTGCCAACCTAGCGGTTCGAAAGCAAGCCAAAGTGCAAGTAGATAAATAGGTACCGCTCCGGCAGGAAGGTAAACGCCATTTCTGTGCGCTGCTCTGGTTTGCAAGAAGCGGCTTAGTCATCCTGGCCACATGACCCGGAAGCTGTACACCGGCTCCCTCAGTCACTAAAGCGAGATGAGTGCAGCAACCCCAGAGTCGGTCACGACTGGACCTAATGGTCAGGGGTCCCTTTACCTTTACCTTTACACCTATAAATTTGTCTAAGCCTCTTTTGAAACCCATCCCAGTTGGCACCCATCACTGAGGGAGTTCCATAGCTTGACTGTCAGAATGAACACTCTAATCAAGACTGCCCGTAGTCTAACCTCTGTGTAAGGTTTGTGCAAGCAAAGCAAGATGGATGCTCAGGAGATAGGTCAGCGATATCCTTCACCTGCAGTCTGCAGTGTCCCTTTGCATCCAACCTCCTCGGCTCTCTCCCGCCTCCTTCCAGCTGCTCTTGCAGCACTGAGCTCAGTCATCGAGGCCGCTCACAAACCGGGCCCTGAAATCCACCGAACTTGTTTTGAGTTCTTGAAAAACCCTCTTCCAAAAGCCTCTTTTCCTTCCCTTTGCAGCCTGGCCCAGGCAGCGCTGCCAAATTCCAAGGGAGAAAGTTTGGTCTCGTAATTAATTGTTTACCTTTTTAAGGCCGGGGCCAATTCTCCCGCCAGCCCATCCTCTGTATGTGTGTGTGTGTGTACTCTGGGCCTTCTCATGTTATGGGAACTCTCCGGTTTTTGGAAACGGTTTCGGAGGGACCTTGTAAAGCGATGCTTTCACATTTCTCCCCCTTTCACAGGGCTGACGCTGCCTCTTTGTGAACTAATCCGGGGGACCGCCTTAGATCTTCAGACCATCCCGTAATTGGGGAGGGGGGGGTGTCGTGACCCTGCTGTAGCTTTCATTTCTTGTCCCGGTTCGCTTTGCATATTTGCCTTTTGTTCAGGCCGGGCACAGCTCAGATGCCACCCCCTCACAAAATTCAACAAACCCGGGCTTTGTGGAGATCCCTTGGCTTGGAGATGTTAAAATGCACTAGCAGTGCCTGCCGTTTATAAAGCATTCAAAGTGCTGCTTTTAAATTTTTTTAAAAAAACCTTATAGTATTAAAAGGACAAGGAGGGGGTGGTGTTGGGGAGCAGTGGGGGGGGGGGCGGTTAATACAGAAGCGACTAGAATTTGTTTGAAGAAGATGCCAGCTTGGTTCTCCTTAGCAAACACACTGCCCTTGGCTATTAAAGGAGCCCACTGTTGAAAGTCCAGGCAGACTGGGTGGGGGCTGGCTGAGGGTGGGCTTTCATCTACCCACTTTGGAGCTGGCTGGAAGTTGCAAGGGGGGGGGTTGGAGAGAAAAGTTAAGTGTCAAAAGGACTTCTGTGGGAAGTTGCGTCGAAATTGCAGAGGCCCGTCTGGCTCCCAGCTTGGGGCAAGTCACCAGCTTTCGGTTTGCGGTTCCCAGTTTGCTCTGTGGAAACAGCAGAGGCGGCAGGCTCTCTGGAAAACGGGTGACTTCTCAGCGTCCCCTTTTCAAAAGCTTCTTGGGTCTGCCCACGTTGTAAAAAGGGCTGCTGCTGGCATAATAGGTCGTTTCAAGAGAGTCCGAGAAGAACGGAGGGTGAGGAAGAGAGAGGAGAACGATTTGGGCTGCCAAAGACATTCCCCGTGCCCAAATTTCCTAGAGAAATCCGAGACGTTAAGAAAATAAGAAGAGCATACCTTCCCACGTTACTCTGACAAAAAATTGGGATGTGTGTCTTTTGATGTGTGTCTGGCGCTGGTTCATTTACAGGACATTCCAGGATCAAATTAGAAGCCAAGATGGCTTCTGTAATTCCGTGAATGTCCTGGGCAAATAGGGATGGTTGGAGGGTATGAGAATCAGGCCAATGGCCCATCTAGTCCCGAATCCGGTCCACACAGATCCGAGCAGGATCCGACCAAAAGAACCACTCTCTCCACCTGCACTTTCCAGAAACTGGTATTCAGAGGCACTGCTGTCGAGGCAGAGCATAGCTAAATTGCTTGCATTTTTGAGATTCCATCTATTTCCCTGTATAGGGAAGCTTTTTAAGGTTGAATGTCCTGTTATGTTTTTATATATGCTGGAAGCTGCCCAGAGTGGCTGGGGCAACTCAGATGGGCAGGGTACAAATATATTATTATTATTATTATTATTATTATTATTATTATTATTATTATTATTAGCAGCTACTGGAGCATGGTCAAGATCTTGTTGCTAATATAGAAAGCCCTGAACAACTCGGGACCAGCTTACCTGGCAGAGCACCTGACCCTGTATAGACCTATAAGATCACTTAGATCAGGGATGTCCAATTCCCAAGAGACTGTGATCTAGTCACAGAATAAAAAACTGGCAGTGATCTACACCTTTTGGTGGCTGGGGGGCGGTTCAGGTCAAACCTCAGCCTTTCCATTATTGTTTTGTATGGAACAGTAGCGATGTCTTCAGGCGCAAGGAGAGCCCGGGCGATTTCGAACGTCTCCTCTCCACAGACGCTGAAGAATATTGCCCTCTCCTTGGCGTCTTCTTCGTCGGTGACCCCTTTGGCTACTAGGAGGAAGGTGAAACGGGAGGCGTACGCTTTCCAGTCTCCGGATGCTGGGTTGAAGGGCGAGAAGCTGCTGTCGGTTGCCATTCTGAGTTCCTTGCTGAAGCCTGGATACACGGTGCGAGGCAGCAGTGCGGCAGGTGGCGGTGCTGTGGTGCTGTGTGTGGCGGTCAGCTCAGCGGGATCCCACCTTCGTCGCCAGTGAAATATACTCAGAGTCGAGAGTGGATTTCATGCTCTTTATTCAGCTCATAGTGGTGAGGAGGAATGGAAGTTTCCCCACAATATCTGCTTTATATACATTATTTACACAATGGGTCGCACGTGATTGGCTAATTCCGGGATTCTCCTGTAGGCCAATCAGGTTGTGGATTCACTTCCACCTGGAGCTGGATTGGGTGGCTCCTGTGGACCAATCATACTGCTGCATTTTGGATCCTATTGTTCTAGGACCAATCATACTGCTGCATTTTGGATCCTATTGTTCTAGGACCAATCATACTGCTGCATTTTGGATCCTATTGTTCTAGGACCAATCATACTGCTGCATTTTGTATCCTATTGTTCTAGGACCAATCAGACTGCTGCATTTTGGATCCTATTGTTCTAGGACCAATCAGACTGCTGCATTTTGGATCCTATTGTTCTAGGACCAATCAGACTGCTGCATTTTGGATCCTATTCAACTCAGTACATAACAAAGTTGTTGAGCCTTTCTTAGGGAGAAAACTCAAAGTTGCTGACTTTTTTTTAGAGCGGCAGGTAAAACATCTTTAGCTTTCTTTTGGGGGATAAGGGGGAAATCGCTCACCAAACGGTCAAACAGGATACAAACAGCCTCGCAGCAAAAACTCCGTCTTCCGTTCTAGCGAGCATGCGTGAATGGAGGACAGGGCAACCGGGTGGATCCTCTTTTTCCCAGGGATCGACCAGTCAACCAGTTGGACATCCCTGACTTAGATCATCAGGGAAAACTCTACTCATGGCATCTGCCTTCTCTTTTGCTCCTCTCCCCAAACCTCATGCAAATCCAGTATTGTGATGAAATACTCCAAATCTTCCAATGGGGGCTGCGTGATGACAGTGTTACATATATATATATATGTATAGAGGGGGGAAAGATACATGTTGATATTGCATGTTCAAGTTGCATGTCCGGGTTGGCATCACTGAACAAAAACGTTGTATCAGACGCCAAAAATAGTGTTTGCCTTACCCTTAAAGGGCAGGGAGTCCCAGGGCGTAGGTCTATTTTCGATGGACCAACATTCTTTCTGCGTACAGTGGTGCCTCGCAAGACGAAAAGAATCCGTTCTATGATTCTCTTCGTCTAGCGGTTTTTTCGTCTTGCGAAGCAAGCCCATTGACGGATTAGCGGATTAGCGCTATTAGCGCTATTAGCGGCTTTTAGCGGCTTATCTGGTGATCGGATCAGCTGATAAGCGGTGTAGCGGCTTAGAAAAAGGGGGGGAAAGGGGAAAAAACCAGCAGGAATTCGCAAGACATTGTCGTCTTGCGAAGCAAGCCCATAGGAAATTCGTTTTGCGAAGCACCTCCAAAACGGAAAACTCTTTCGTCTAGCGAGTTTTCCGTCTTGCAAGGCATTCTTCTTGCGGGGGCAGCACTGTACCTTAGAAAGAGCAGCGGGTGGGAGAGAAGGGACATTGGTTTATTTAAAAGCATTTATAAATCACTTAGCATTGCAAAAACTCTCTAAAGGGTTTACAACACCAAATGATAAATAATGTCATTAAAAGAGCAACATAAAGACAGTGAAAACAAATGAAAAAGAGGACGTCGGGGAATTCAAAATTCAGGTAGGTAGCCTGACAGTAGGTAGGTCTGACACAGTCAAAATAAAATATTAAAAAATAGTCCAGTAGCACCTTAGAGACCAACTAGAAGATCAAACCTATCCATTCTGAAGGAAATCAGCCCTGAGGGCTCACTGGAAGGACAGATCCTGAAGCTGAGGCTCCAATACTTTGGCCACCTCATGAGAAGAGAAGACTCCCTGGAAAAGACCCTCATGTTGGGAAAGATGGAGGGCACAAGGAGAAGGGGACGACAGAGGACGAGATGGTTGGACAGCGTTCGCGAAGCTACAAACATGAGTCTGACCAAACTGCGGGAGGCAGTGGAAGACAGGAGTGCCTGGCATGCTCTGGTCCATGGGGTCAGAAAGAGGCGGACACGACTAAACAACAACAAGGTGCTGCTGGACTATTTTTTAAAAAAATTATTTAGAGGGAAATCAAACAAATGAAAACCAGGAGCCCATCCTAAGGGTCAGAAAAAGCTTGGGGAAAACAAGACATCTTTTTACAAGATGTCTGAAGCAACTGATGTTTGCAGCTTCAAGAATAGCAGAAGGAAGGACATTGCACAGTATGGGAACAATAGCAGAAGATGCTTAATTTAGGGTCAGGGAGCTATGATATTTTCAGGTGGGATTCAATCTCATGCCAGTAAATTCAGATAGCTCAGTAATCGCTTATTGGGCGGTCCTGCGCAACAAACTGTTACAGGTGCAACATAATACCCATTCCACATTTGTGAGAACTCAACCTACCTGTATAGTGTGGCAGCAGCTACACTTTGGAACTCCCTGCCTATTGATACCTTCCCTGTACTCCTTTTGGCACCTGCCCAAAACATTCTTGGTTAGACATGCCTTACCCAGATGTTTAGAAAGCTGAAGGGATTTTTAATCTGTTTTTAGTTCATTTTAACTTTCTGAAAGTCTTGAATTATTGTTAACTTTCCTTAGTGATAACTTGATCTCCTTTAAAAAAACAACTATTTTGAGGGTTGTTGTCTTTTTCCAAACAAGCAGCATATAAATGTTATGAAATAAATACAGTGGAACCTTGGTTCTTGGATGGCTTAGTTGACGAACAAATCGGCTCCCAAACGCTGAAACCTAGAAGTAAGTGTCCCGGTTTGCAAATTACAGAAGCTCATGCAGCCAATCTGTTATGTACTGAGTTGAATAGGATCCAAAATGCAGCAGTCTGATTGGTTCTAGAACAATAGGATCCAAAATGAAGCAGTCTGATTGGTTCTAGAACAATAGGATCCAAAATGAAGCAGTCTGATTAGTCCCAGAACAATAGGATTCAGAATGCAGCCGTCTGATTGGTCCTAGAACAATGCAGCAGTATGATTGGTCGGCAGGAGCCACCCAATCCAGCTCCAGATAGAAGTGAATCCACAACCTGATAGGCCTACAGGAGAATCCCAGAATTAGCCAATCACGTGCAGCCCATTGTGTAAATAATGTATATAAAGCAGATACTTAGGGGGAATTTCCATTCCTCCTCACCACTATGAGCTGAATAAAGAGCATGAAATCCACTCTCGACTCCTAGTATATTTCACAATCGGAAGCCAAACCTTGGTTTTCGAGTCGAACGGACCGCCAAAACGGATTCAGTTCGAGAACCAAGGTTCCACTGTAAATGTGAGCGGAGCAACGAATCCGAATTTCACCTTTGTATTGCAGGCTAGTTTCTACACAGACTCCGCCCGAAATGACTCATTTCTTGCAGACATTTGTATCCGTCAGGCATGACATACGGAGACTCTGCTAGATGGTCCCTTGAGTTCCCAGCCATCTCTTTGGTTTCAGAAACCAACATGGCAGCGCTGATGTTCCATTTGAGCTTATATTGAGTTTGCCAGCCAGAACGATGTCCCGAGATGGCAATCTCTGGGGCTGCGTTTGATTATTCTCATTTTCAACCTCGGCAGGAGCGCCAAAGTTCACATTTAACTGGGTTGTTTCCCCATGGAGACATTTGCTTTTAATTAAGGGACGATATGTGAGCGCTACCAGAAATCTAATCCGGAGTCCGGTAGAAAGGAGTTACTATATAAAATAGAGTTCTAAAGGAGTGATTCTCGCTCCTGATAACATTCAGCCTCTCTGTAATTATTTATAGGCCGGTAATGGAAGAAGGGAAGACTATTTCACATGGGTCTGACCCTTGCCGCCTTCCCTCTCTCCATCCTCACAAAGGCAAGAGGACTTGCCTTGGCTTCCTTCATCCCCACAAACAATGCGGAGAAAGGTAAAGTTGCCAGATCAGGCTCTGAGACTCCCCTTTGGAGGATGATTCTCAGGGCCTCAGGGCAGCAACGTAAGGACATAAGAGGAGTCTGCAGGATCAGGCCAATGGCCCATGTAGTCCAGCATCCTGTTCTCACAGTGGCCAATGCCCATGGGAAACCAGCAAGCAGGACTCAATTGTTGGAGCATCTGTGGTTTCCTAGCATTTAGAGACATCGCTTCCAACGATGGAGGCTGTGCTGGGCCCACGGGTAACCCGAGCAACGCGGTCCAGGTCCGGTCCCGAATCCAAGGGTTCCGCTAGGAGTCAGTCTGACAGGGCCAAGGCAGAACATGAGGCAGGAAACCAGGCAAGGACAGGTACAGGATCTCAGGCAGGATCTGGCATACAGCAATGTCACTCCCGCAACCTGGGGCGGGGTCCGACAGCCTTTTATCTCTGTCAGGGTAATGGCCAGTCCTGATCCCCTGGCGACTCACCTCCCTGTTCCGCCCGGAGGCAAGCACTCCTCCTGCGAGTACTCGGGTCTCTCCTTCTCTCAGACCTCAGTCTCTGCAGCTCGGGAAGCATCGGGGGGTTACTAGACCCAGGGGCCGCCTCAGCCTCCCCTGACCCAACTGGTAGTGGAGCAGCTGTAAGTGATGGCCCAGCTGGAGGCAACGAGGTCATCCCCGCATCTGGAGCCAGGGCAGGCTCAGGCCCCTGACTTGGCCCAGCTGGGGAACCTGTGCAGACTGCGGCTCTTCAGGATCAGGCCCCAGATTTGGTTCAGGTGATGCCTGAGGCAAAGGATCCAGGGCAGACTGAGACTCCTCTGGTTCCGAGTCCCAGGCCATCACAGAGGCAGACACAATGGCTAGTAGCCCTCGGTAGTACTCTCCTCCTCTGTGAATTTGTCTAGTCCTCTTTTAAAGCCACCCAAGTCGGTGGCCATCATTGACTCCTCTGGGAGTGAGTTCCATGGTTTGACTACGCGCCGCGGTGTGAAGAAGGCTGGCAACATCAACCCTGCTGTGTGGGAATCCCATGCAGACAACCACCATGCCTGGAGACAGACAGTCAGGTCATACATCCGCAACAGCGACCAGGTGATTTTATTTATTTTTATTTTTATTTTTATTTTTATTTTTATTTTTATTTTTATTTTTATTTTTATTTTTATTTTTATTTTTATTTTTATTTTTATTTTTTTGCATGCCCTGCCCATCTGGCTGTTTATTTCCTTGACATCTGGTGGGAGGGTGTTCCACAGGGCGGGTGCCACTACCAAGAAGGCCCTCTGCCTGGTTCCCTGTAACTTGGCTTCTCGCAGTGAGGGAACCGCCACAAGGCACTCGGCGCTGGACCTCAGTGTCCAGGCAGAACGATGGGGGTGGAGATGCTCCTTCAGGTATACAGGACCGAGGCTGTTTAGGGCTTTCAAGGTCAGCACCAACACTTTGAATTGTGCTCAGAAATGTACTGGGAGCCAGTGTAGGTCTTTCAAGACCGGTGTTATGTGGTCTCAGCAGCCGCCCCCAGTCACCAGTCTAGCTGCCGCATTCTGGATTAGTTGTAGTTTCCGGGTCACCTTCAAAGGTAGCCCCACGTAGAGCGCATTGCAGTAGTCCAAGGGGGAGATAACCAGAGCATGCACCACTCTGGCAAGACAGTCCGCAGGCAAGTAAGGTCTCATCCTGTGTACCAGATGGAGCTGGTAGACAGCTGCCCTAGACACAGAATTGACCTGCGCCTCCATGGACAGCTGTGAGTCCAAAATGACTCCCAGGCTGTACACCTGGTCCTTCAGGGACACAATTGCCCCATTCAGGACCAGGGAGTCCTCCACACCCGCCCGCCCCCTGTCCCCCCAAAACAGTACTTCTGTCTTGTCAGGATTCAACCTCAATCTGTAAGAACCAGATGCTGGGCAAGATGGTTCATTTCACCTGATGCAACACCTGAGCTTTTCTTCCGTTCTCTCTCTCCCTCTCTCTCTGTCTCTGCCTCCCACACAACCTTCCCTAAAGCCCTCGTGAAACCCGGGACGCGGATAGCCTTTTGCCTCTTTCCTGGCAGGGCTTCAAAGGCATCCCCCTCCTACCTTGAAGTCGAACATTAAGGACGGCTACAAATGGACTTGAAAGAACAGGAGCCTGAGGCGGGAACCAATTCTTGCGGCATCAATGACTTCTTTGAAGTCATCTAGATAATGTGCTCCTAGGTGGACTTAAAGGCGCTTTTCTGGGCGTGTGTGGTTTTTTTCTGTTATTATTGTTATTCCCGAAAGAAGTGGAGTGAAACTAATTGTTGAAGCTTGTAATAATTACCTGCTGTGCAAAAAAACAGGGACAGGGCTGGGGGAGAGGAAAGGGAAATGGGACAAAAGGTAAGATGGAGGCGAAGATGTGGATACGACAATCTCCTTTCCACTGTTCCCACAGAAAAAAATTCAGCACGGCATTTTCCTCCCCCCTGTTCAAAGAGGCAATTCAAGAGGTTGAAGAGGAGGATTATCACAAGGGGAGCAGTTTAGTGGGATAAGGCTGCCGGACCCGTCTAGAGATAAACATTCATTCCGCATCTAATTTTAAACTGTCTTTACTCCACCCTCAGAATAACTCCAAAGATTATTAGGCCTTTGCGGAAGGTGGAATGTTTGAAGATTCAGCACAGGCAAAAGCAAGAACTTTTTCACACTCTGCATATCACTAGATTAGGTAAAGGTAAAGGGACCCCTGACCACCAGTTCCAGTCGTGGCCGATTCTGGGGTTGCGGCACTCATCTCGCTTTATTGGCTGAGGGAGCCGGCATACAGCTTCCGGGTCATGTGGCCAGCATGACAAAGCCGCTTCTGCTGAACCAGAGCAGCACACGGAAAAGCTGTTAACCTTCCCGCCGGAGCGGTACCTATTTATCTACTTGCACTTTGCTGTGCTTTCGAACTGCTAGATTGGCAGGAGCAGGGACCGAGCAATGGGAGCTCACCCCATCGTGGGGATTCGAACCGCCGACCTTCTGATCGGCAAGTCCTAGGCTCTGTGTTTAACCCACAGCGCCACCCAAGTCCCTTATCACTAAGTTAGGGGTCCCCAAATTTTTGGCGGTTCCATAAACTTATCCCCAGGGCCCCCTATCCTATGCAATGTATTATTCAGAATAGCGGTTTGCGTGGTCTACTAAGGACAATAATACAGTGGTACCTCAGGTTACATATGCTTCAGGTTACATACACTTCAGGTTACAGACTCTGCTAACCCAGAAATATTACCTCAGGTTAAGAACTTTGCTTCAGGATGAGAACAGAAATCGTGCTCCAGCGGCGCGGCAGCAGCAGGAGGCCCCATTAGCTAAAGTGGTGCTTTAGGTTAAGAACAGTTTCAGGTTAAGTACAGACCTCTGGAACGAATTAAATACTTAACCCGAGGTGCCACTGTAAAACAAAGCAGGAACAATTAATTGCACATTTGTTACAAATCCTGTTGGAATTATTTAGTTTAATTAATTCAACGAAACTAAGGCACTTGATCCAGTGATACCAGCGTTTCAAAGTCTGGTTGTCATTCACACTTCCAGCACCCTTCCTGCCACGCCTTTACCCTTAGATAATCCCACTGAGCTCCCTTAAGCATGTCAAATGTTGCATTTTCAGGCACTCTTCAATGAAGCATGTGCATTTTGTGTCCATGCTACTTGGCTGGAGAATTGCGTTGCAAAATTCAGAGAAGTACCAATTTCAACAGATCACTGAGTTTCGGTTTGCACCTTCTTTCAAAACGTGCAAATTAGGAAGTGTCACCTTTGCATGCAAAAACTTTGTCAAATTTCTGCCCGGTCCCTACAAGAAGGACGGAAAGGGACGTCTTCCCTTCCGCTGTGAAATTTCCAAGACTCTCCCTTTCTCGTGGCGACTCGTGTTTCTTGCCGGGACCTGTCAGCCCAAAGAGCCTCCAAGTTACAAGTTTAACAACCTGCGATAAAGTGCACGACAGAGGGCCAAATCGCTTCACACGTCATTGAAACACAACCTCTGTCTGGGGCTAGATGGAGGCAACTGTTTTAACAGCTACGCCGTGCTGATTAACGATGTGGAAGGAGATCGACAAGCACTATCACAAGTCTTTGGAAACGCCGAGGGGCTAATTTGCGTTATTTACTTATTTTGGCTCCTGCTTTCGTTCCCCAACGTGATGCTGTTTTTCTGGCAAAGGATTTAAGCGGGGCGGAAACACGTCGGGGATAAATACGAAGAGGAGAGGTGATATTTCAGGTCGTCAGCGCCCAGGTGAAACTTCACACGCCTCTGAAAGGGTTTGAAGTTTGGGAGCAGAATTTCGAATGGAGAAATCTGATGGTTGTGGTGGTTATATGGGGCTTTCAGGTTCAGGGACTGCATCTCTTTTATATATATATTGTAATTTTATATTGTCAACCACCCTGAGATCCACAGGTATAGGATAGAATAATCTTGGAAGTTGGAGGATAGATGGCGGCTAACAGATTGAGGTTGAATCCTGACAAGACAGAAGTACTATTTTGGAGGGACGGGTGGCAGGCGGGTGTGGAGGACTCCCTGGTCCTGAATGGGGTAACTGTGCCACTGAAGGACCAGGTGCGCAGCCTGGGAGTCATTTTGGACTCACAGCTGTCCATGGAGGCACAGGTTAATTCTGTGTCCAGGGCGGCTGTTTACCAGCTTCATCTGGTACGCAGGATGAGACCCTATCTGCCCACGGACTGCCTTGCCAGAGTGGTGCATGTTCTGGTTATCTCCTGCTTGGACTACTGCAATGCGCTCTATGTGGGGCTACCTTTGAAGGCGACCTGGAAACTACAACTAATCTAGAATGCGGTAGCTAGACTGGTGACTGGGAGCGGCCGCCGGGACCACATATCACCAGTCCTGAGAGATCTGCATTGGCTCCCAGTACGTTTCCGAGCACAATTCAAAGTGTTGGTGCTGACCTTCAAAGCCCTAAACGGCCTCGGTCCTGTATACCTGAAGCAGTGTCTCCACCCCCATCGTTTAGCCCAGACACTGAGATCCAGCGCTGAGGGCCTTCTGGCGGTTCCCTCATTGCGACAAGTGAGGTTACAGGGAACCAGACAGAGGGCCTTCTCGGTGGTGGCGCCCGCCCTGTGGAACGCCCTCCCTTCAGATATGAAGGAAATAAGCAGCTATCTTCTCTTTAAAAGACATCTGAAGGCAGCCCTGTTTAGGTTTTTAATATTTAATGCTGTATTGTTTTTAACACTCGATTGGAAGCTGCCCAGAGTGGCTGGGGAAACTCAGCCAGATGGGCAGGGTATAAATAAATTATTATTATTATTATTATTATTATTATTATTATTATTATTATTATTATTATTATTATTATTAAATAACAATAACAGAAGAGTTCTGCTGGATGTCAGGGCCTAGTTGGATGAGGAGAGCTGGGAGCCGCCAGCCCCAAAGCTCCCAGCTCAGAATGGCTGGATGAAGAAGAGTGATAGAAGTCTGCCTCCCACAGCCCCCCAGGAAGGGCTCTGAAGATGGCACCAAAGATGCTAATAAAACACCAATTGCCTTCCATGTCTTCCATGTGTGTGCCTGCCCTGTGGATGACCTGGCTTGTTGACAGCTCCTTGACACTGGAACAGGCCAATGGCCCATTTAGTCATAGAATTATAGAATTGTAGAATTTGAAGGCTCCCCGAGGGTCATCAAGTCCAATCCCTTGCCTTGCACCCCACAACTGCACACCTTCATCTGCCCCAGCTGCAACAAAACATGTCTCTTCCATATCAGTCTCCACAGTCACGGCTGGTGCTGTAACTCTTGAATGGTTTGACTTCGTTAACGGAGAAATCTGAGGGCTCCCTTGGACCAAAAACAAGGACACCAGCCAGGAATACCAGAGCAAAACAGCAGCCAGTAGGCTTGGTCTTTATTGAAGACTGTCAAGACAGGACTCCCACCTGCCACCAGGTGGAACAAGATGGAAGCCCCGAACAAAAGAGCCCCCAAACTTTTATTAGCTGCTAATCCCCATGTTACCCCCCCAAACTACATCACTCATACATCACGGTTACATCATGAGAAGGGGAGGTCTGGGGGCAGTAATCTGAGCATCCTGGACCCTGCCCCATGGTTCTCCTTGCCCTCCACCAAACACCCATCAAGTGTAACAAAAGAGATATGTACATTTCCCTGTTTCCCAGCCAAGTTAATCACACCCTTTTGTCTTCATCTGGGTTTGTTATTTCTGGAATGGCTACCTGTCTGGCACTCAGGTATCAGGATGCCAGGGATTATCACTCAGGCAGAGGGGCTGCTGAGTAGCTGAGCTCACATGTCTATATGAATTTCTGAAGTTTTCCCAGTGAGCCAGTACAGAGATACATTTATCAGTGAATTCTTAAATTTGGTATCGTGCAGCAGAGGCCCTTTGAATAGATAGGAAGAAACTGTGATGAAGTGTTTTGTGGGGACAAATCACAAACGTCACAAAAGTGATTGTGCTGATTTTGGTAGTGGGCTGCATGTGCACGATATCTGCTGGAGGGGCAACCGCCCCCCCCCAACCTAGACATAAATTCCTGCAACAACTTCACCCCCAAAAGGCGCACTCCTCCACTGTCTCCCGAGACAGACGGATGCCAACAAACAAATGAAAATAATAATAAATAGTAATAGTAGCCACCAATAGTCCTCCCTCTATGAATTTTTTTTTTAAGCCATCTAGACTGGTGACGATCACTGCAAGCTCTGTGCTTTAACTCTTTGCTGCCTGAAGAAGCTGATCCCCAAAGAATTGATGCTTTTGAATTCTGGTGCTGGAGGAGACTTAAGGGTCTGGCAGAGACAGCCTTCTTAGGAAAAAAAACATCCCATAAACTGAAAGTAAAGGTCCATATAGTTAAAGCCATGGTTTTCCCGGTAGTGATGTATGGAAGTGAGAGCTGGACCATAAAGAAGGCTGATGGCCAAAGAATTGATGCTTTTGAATTCTGGTGCTGGAGGAGACTCTTGAGAGTCCCATGGACTGCAAGAAGATCAAAGGCATCCATTCCTAAGGAAATCAGTCCTGAGTGCTCACTGGAAGGACAGATCGTGAAGCTGAGGCTCCAATACTTTGGCCACGAGAAGAGAAGACTCCCTGGAAAAGACCCTGATGTTGGGAAAGATGGAGGGCACAAGGAGAAGGGGACGACAGAGGACGAGATGGTTGGATAGTGTTCTCGAAGCTACCAAGCATGAGTTTGACCAAGCTACGGGAGGCAGTGGAAGACAGGAGTGCCTGGCGTGCTCTGGTCCAGGGGGTCACGAAGAGGCAGACACGACTAAACGACTAAACAACAACAACAGCCTGAAGAAGCACTTTCTCTTATCCATCCCAAATCTTTTGCGTGAGGAACAAGGGCCTTCAAACAACTCCCAGTGCCCTCGACAAACTACACTTCCCAGAATTCTTTGGGGGAAGCTGTGGCTGCTTAAAGTGCCATGATTCTGCTTCAGACCACCGTTGCTCTTTCGGTCTAACCCTGCATCAGAGTATCGGTTCAGCCCCTGTGAGAACAGGACATTGGGCCAAATGGACCCCTGGTCTGATCCTGCACGCGGTTCTTACATTCTTAAAGCTACAGAGCACGTGGGCCCTGAGACAGAGGAAGCTGACAGCCACTGTCTCCCACTGGGCTATGTGGGGCTGCCTTTGAAGGTGACCCAGAAACCACAACTAATCCAGAATGCGGCAGCTAGACTGGTGACTGGGAGCGGCCGCCGAGACTATATAACACCAGTACCGAAAGACCTACATTGACTCCCAGTACATTTCCAAGCACAATTCAAAGTGTTGGTGCTTTAAAGCCCTAAATGGCCTCGGCCCAGTAGACCTGACAGAGCATCTCCACCCCCATCATCCAGCCCAGACACTGAGGTCCAACTCCAAGGGCCTTCTGGCGGTTCCCTCCCTGCGAGAAGTGAGGTTATAGGGAACCAGGCAGAGGGCCTTCTCGGTGGTGGCACCCACCCTGTGGAACACCCTCCCATCAGATGTCAAGGAAATAAAGGACTATCTGACTTTTAGAAGACATCTGAAGGCAGCTCTGTTTAGGGAAGTTTTTAATGACTGATGTTTTAATGTATTTTTAATATTTTGTTGGAAGCCGCCCAGAGTGGCTGGGGAAACCCTGCCATATGGGTGGCGTATAAGTAATGAATTATTATTATTATTATTATTATTATTATTATTATTATTATTATTATTATTTACTTGTCTTATAATTCTAGTGGTTTCATTTGTTTTGAGAATTACATGCTGTACTGTTGCAACCCATTCTAGATAGGACCAATGCTTAAGCCAATACTGCTCAATTCCTGTAATCAATAAAGTTGTGGCCTAATTTGACCCATTAACCTAAATTCTCGTGTCTTTATTTCTGAGGGGGGAGGCGGGAACTCGCCACGCAACCCATCCTACATTTGGTTAAGCAACGTTATAAAGAAAGAAAGAATAATCTGTGCTTCCTGAAACAGAACGCAAACCGAAAGGCAGCTATGCTTCAAAAATTCACACCTTGCGATGCCGTTTATTATTATCATGACTAACCGTGACTAAGAACACAAGAAGGCTTGAAAGAATGGAGAAGGGGGTTGGTGGACCACTGTCCCATTTCCCCCAATGGACCAGCCCTGCTCCTGTATAGAGAAGACGTCACCTTCCAGATGATTGTAAAGGGGGGGGGGAACCCTCCTCTCTCAGGATTCTGTCCCTTCACACCCAGTCACGGCTGCATGCAGTTAATTTCCTGATCTTCCAAGGTATCATCTCACATAACCACTGGGCAGCGCTGCCCGTCAACACCTCATTTGTCAGCGGCCAGTCCTGCACACCCACCCTCATTAGCAAGCCTTCTCTCGCCTGCTTCCTCCTGATTTCCTTTGCGCTAGAGCGTCCAGACCTTTCGGAGGAGAAACTCTCATTTCCTTGCATCAATATAGGTCACTTCCTCAGTTCTTGGGGGATGCCTGGTTTCTGTGTGTGTGTGAAGTTTAAAAATGAAAAGGAAGAGAAAAACGAACAGAAGGGGAAATAGGAAAGGAGAGAGAGAGAGAGAGCGCAGAAAAACAAAGCATTTTGCAGCCTCAGGGCAAACATGGAACATATCTAAGTACGGCAAGGATGTCTATAGAAGGATTCGGGAAATGTTTCAGTTAATTTGCACTATTGGTACTTAAGGGTCTGGCAGAGACAGCCTTCTTAGGAAAAAAAACATCCCATAAACTGAAAGTAAAGGTCCATATAGTTAAAGCCATGGTTTTCCCGGTAGTGATGTATGGAAGTGAGAGCTGGACCATAAAGAAGGCTGATGGCCAAAGAATTGATGCTTTTGAATTATGGTGCTGGAGGAGACTCTTGAGAGTCCCATGGACTGCAAGAAGATCAAACCTCTCCATTCCTAAGGAAATCAGCCCTGAGTGCTCACTAGAAGGACAGATCCTGAAGCTGAGGCTCCAAGACTTTGGCCACCTCATGAGAAGAGAAGACTCCCTGGAAAAGACCCTGATGTTGGGAAAGATGGAGGGCACAAGGAGAAGGGGATGACGGAGGACGAGATGGTTGGACAGTGTTCTCGAAGATACCAGCATGAGTTTGACCAAACTGCGGGAGGCAGTGGAAGACAGGAGTGCCTGGCGTGCTCTGGTCCAGGGTGTCACGAAGAGTCGGACACGGCTAAACGACAACAAACTGAAAGTCTCCAGGGGGGACAGGGATGGTCTACTGGAAAAACAAAGTTCACAAGATATAACACACCCATGCACACATGATAAGAGAGCAGGGGATTAAGATTAAGATTTTGGCATGCATGGTTCTCACCCATCCTCCTTTAATCCCCAACAACATCCTTGTGAGGTAGGTTAGGCTAAGAAGCAGCGAGTGGCCCAGGAGCACCCAGCAAGCTTTGTGGCCAAGCGGGATTTGAACCCAAGTTTCTCAGGTGCTCTGCCGACTGAGCTGTCCCAGCTACCACACATAACGTTATGAAATAATAAACTAAATTTCCTCCAACTGTGATCTGAGAGGAATTTCAGAGCTAGGGCCAACTTAATATCTGGACAAGGGAACATCCAACTAGTGGATTCATATCCGGACAAGACTAGGACAGTGTTTGATCCTCTGAAGCACAACGAGGGAGTGGTAAATCCATTAGCACAGGAGGGAAACATGGCCCCTTGAGTTTGGCACTCCAAACCACAAAGACAAATTAAAAAAAGATTTTATTAAGAGTAAGAGGAGGAGTGAGGCTGGAAGGATCTGTCACTTACAGTGTCTCTCAGCTTCTCCTTTTTCCAATCTTAAATCGAGCTCATCCCATTTAGCCGTGTGTGCAATTTCCCCTCCCCCACCCCACCAAAGGAAAAAAATCTACATAAAAATGTCTATGCGTTTTCATGCACATTTATCCAAAGACACATCTTTTTGTGTGCAATTTAGCCTGCTGTACACATTGGGAAAGGAGTACAACAAGGCTGTATATTGTCTCCCTGCTTATTTAACTTATATGCAGAATTCATCACGCGAAAGGCTGGGCTGGATGAATCCCTAGCCGGAATTAAGATTGTCGGAAGAAATATCAACAACCTCAGATATGCAGATGACACAACCTTGATGGAAGAGTGAGGAGGAATTAAAGAACCTTTTAATGAGGGTTAAAGAGGAGAACGCAAAATATGGTCTGAAGCTCAACATCAAAAAAATGAAGATCATGGCCACTGGTCCTATCACCTCCTGGCAAATAGAAGGGGAAGAAATGGAGGCAGTGAGAGATTTTACTTTCTTGGGCTCCATGATCACTGCAGATGGTGACAGCAGTCACAAAATTAAAAGATGCCTGCTTCTTGGGAGAAAAACAATGACAAACCTAGACAGCATCTTAAAAAGTAGAGACATCACCTTGCCAACAAAAGTCCGTATAGTAAAAGCTATGGTTTTCCCAGTAGTGATGTATGGAAGTGAGAGCTGGACAATAAAGAAGGCTGATAGCCGAAGAATTGATGCTTTTGAATTATGGTGCTGGAGGAGACTCTTGAGAGTCCCATGGACTGCAAGAAGATCAAACCGATCCATTCTGAAGGAAATCAGCCCTGAGTGCTCACTGGAAGGACAGATCCTGAAGCTGAGACTCCAGTAATTTGG
Source organism: Podarcis bocagei (assembly GCF_964188305.1). NCBI lineage: Eukaryota > Metazoa > Chordata > Lepidosauria > Squamata > Lacertidae > Podarcis > Podarcis bocagei. The sequence continues at coordinate 99,859,009 of NC_138130.1, read as the reverse complement.
CCACCTCATGAGAAGAGAAGACTCCCTGGAAAAGACCCTGATGTTGGGAAAGATGGAGGGCACAAGGAGAAGGGGACGACAGAGGACAAGATGGCTGGACAGTGTTCTCGAAGCTACGAACATGAGTTTGACCAAACTGTGGGAGGCAGTGGAAGACAGGAGTGCCTGGCGTGCTCCTGTCCAGGGGGTCACGAAGAGTCGGACACGACTAAACGACCAAAAAACAACAACAACACACATTTCCGATGCTCTTCTGCATGCTACTTTCCCTTATATATATAATCGCATGCAGTTTTTGTTGTGGTCGGTTGACAAACTGCATCACAAGGTGTGAATTTTCGAAGCATAGCTGCCTTTCACTTTGTGTTCTGTTTCAGGAAGCACCAGTTATTCTTTCTTTCTTTATAACGTTGCTTACCCAAATCCAGGATGGGTTGCAACAATACAGCATGTAATTCTCAAAACAAATAAAACCGCTGGAATTATAATACAAGTAAATAATAATAATAAAAATAATTCATTACCACACCCATTTGACAGGGTTTTCACAGCCACTCTGGGCGGCTTCCAACAAAAGATTAAAAATACAGTGGTACCTCGGGTTAAGAACTTAATTTTTTCTAGAGGTCCGTACTTAACCCGAAACTGTTCTTAACCTGAAGCACCACTTTAGCTAATGGGGCCTCCCACTGCCGCCGCGCAATTTCTATTCTCATCCTGAAGCAAAGTCCTTAACCCGATGTACTATTTCTGGGTTAGCGGAGTCTGTAAACTGAAGTGTCTGTAACCCGAGGTACCACTGTACATTAAAACATCAGTCATTAAAAACTTCCCTAAGCAGGGCTGCCTTCAGATGTCTTTTAAAAGTCAGGTAGTTGCTTATTTCCTCGACATCTGATGGGAGGGCGTTCCACAGGGCAGGCACCACCACCGAGAAGGCCCTCTGCCTGGTTCCCTGTAACCTCACTTCTCGCAGGGAGGTAACTGCCTGAAGGCCCTCAGCACTGGACCTCAGTGTCCGGGCTGAACAATGGGGATGGAGATGCTATATATAGGCCAAGGCCATTTAGGGCTTTCAAGGTCAGCACCAATACTTTGACGTATGCTCAGAAACGTACTCAAAAACCAACATGATGAAATAAAGCAGCACAAATTCAGTAACCGTATGCCAAGCAAGGGTCCTGGAGAAATTGGGACAGCCCGTTTTTTTTCATGCAACAGTATGGAGGCCATTTTTGTGCAAGATCTTGCCCTTAAAAAAGCATTTTTCGGGGTTGCAATCTTGCATGGTGCCCTGAAACACATGAAAAAGTGTGTCTTTTGGGCTCTGTGATCTCCGTGGGTCGGTTTACCTGTGCAGAAGCATAGACAGAAAGGCTCACATCCCAGTTTTGGGACTCAATGTGTTGGAGGGTTTGCAACAGAGGTGGGTCCCGCAAAATAGATCGCCTTAGCTGTCAAAGGCTCCTTAGGCGGGCTTGCATTAAAATTGCAAACCGAAATGAAATTCTCTCCATCCCCAAGACACAAACAGGAAAAGCCGTGTGGCATGTTAAGAAATTTAAACATTAAAGATCTGGCTTTAATGAAAAAGCAAGTAAAAGACAACGTAATAGAAGTTTCTGCAATCCTGGGTGTTTTCGAGATAGTGAATCGAGAAGAGGTTTTCTTCCCTCTTTCATAACACCGGAACTCGTGAACATCCAATGAAGGGAAATGTTGAGACAGATTTTTAAAAAGGACTTATTCACACAGCACATAGTTAAACTAAGGAACTCATTGCCACAAGACGCAGTGATGGCTACCAATATAGGTGGCGAATGTGAGGCCTTGGCTGGATTTATGCACACAGAGAATTTGTAAATAGTACCGAGGCAGTATATTTACTCCTGAGTAACTCTTCTGTATATTCCGCTCCTGAAAACCACTGATCCCTCTGGTGATTCATGAATCCTTGAGATATTAAAATCATTGAGGGATTGGAAGAATCAGGCTGGGTGCGAGGGGAGTGTTAAAATCTTGCTCAGTGGAGCATCAAGGCTGGATGATGCAAGAATCTCCTGGGCGAAATCCCCCCTCGCCTTTGGGTTCTGTGGAAGATCAGAGCAGAAGAATGTAACAGGCCCTTCTGGCCTTAAAGAAAATAAATACGGCACTATTTTGAGAATGCGCTGGGAGTTTTGTCTCCCACTTCAGAGGCTCTTAACACAGCACATTTGCTGCCGTCTTGAAGATAATTCCACATTTCCAAAGGTGTTTGCTTAGTGTGCGATAGAAGTTGCAGGACACAGTTTCGTGGCACACGCCCAGCGGATGACAAGGCCTTGTGGTCAGAGGAAAACCCAGACCATATTCACACGAAACATTGAAACACTACAATGGCACTTTAAACAGTCCTGGCCTTCTCCCCAAAAGAAATCTGGGAGCTGTACAGTGGTGCCCCGCAAGACGGAAAACTCGCTAGACGAAAGAGTTTTCCGTTTTGGAGGTGCTTCGCAAAACGAATTTCCTATGGGCTTGCTTCACAAGACGAAAATGTCTTGCGAGTTCCTGTGGGTTTCCCCCCCCCCTTTTCTAAGCCGCTAAGCTGCTTATCAGCTGATCCGATAAGCTGATAAGCCGCTAAAAGCCGCTAATAGCGCTAATCCGCTAATCCGTCAATGGGCTTGCTTCGCAAGACGAAAAAACCGCTAGACGAAGAGAATCACAGAACGGATTCTTTTTGTCTTAGAATCATAGAATCATAGAATCATAGAGTTGGAAGAGACCACAAGGGCCATCGAGTCCAACCCCCTGCCAAGCAGGAAACACCATCAGAGCACTCCTGACATATGGTTGTCAAGCCTCTGCTTAAAGACCTCCAAAGTAGGAGACTCCACCACACTCCTTGGCAGCAAATTCCACTGTCGAACAGCTCTTACTGTCAGGAAGTTCTTCCTAATGTTTAGGTGGAATCTTCTTTCTTGTAGTTTGGATCCATTGCTCCGTGTCCGCTTCTCTGGAGCAGCAGAAAACAACCTTTCTCCCTCCTCTATGTGACATCCTTTTATATATTTGAACATGGCTATCATATCACCCCTTAACCTCCTCTTCTCCAGGCTAAACATGCCCAGCTCCCTTAGCCGTTCCTCATAAGGCATCGTTTCCAGGCCTTTGACCATTTTGGTTGCCCTCCTCTGGACACGTTCCAGTTTGTCAGTGTCCTTCTTGAATTGTGGTGCCCAGAACTGGACACAGTACTCCAGGTGTGGTCTGACCAGAGCAGAATACAGTGGCACTATTACTTCCCTTGATCTAGATGCTATACTCCTATTGATGCAGCCCAGAATTGCATTGGCTTTTTTAGCTGCCGCGTCACACTGTTGGCTCATGTCAAGTTTGTGGTCAACCAAGACTCCTAGATCCTTTTCACATGTACTGCTCTCAAGCCAGGTGTCACCCATCTTGTATTTGTGCCTCTCATTTTTTTTGCCCAAGTGTAATACTTTACATTTCTCCCTGTTAAAATTCATCTTGTTTGTTTTTGCCCAGTTCTCTAATCTGTCAAGGTCGTTTTGAAGTGTGATCCTGTCCTCTGGGGTGTTAGCCACCCCTCCCAGTTTGGTGTCATCTGCAAATTTGATCAGGATGCCCTTGAGTCCATCATCCAAGTCGTTGATAAAGATGTTGAATAAGACCGGGCCCAAGACAGAACCCTGTGGCACCCCACTAGTCACTCTTCTCCAGGATGAAGAGGAACCATTGATGAGCACCCTTTGAGTTCGGTCAGTCAGCCAGTTACAAATCCACTGAGTGGTAGCATAGTCAAGACCGCATTTTACCAGCTTCTTTACAAGAATATCATGGGGCACCTTGTCAAATGCCTTGCTGAAATCAAGGTAGGCTACATCCACTGCGTTCCCTTCATCTACCAGGCTTGTAATTCTGTCAAAAAACGAGATCAGGTTAGTCTGACATGACTTATTTTTCAGAAATCCATGCTGACTATTGGTGATCACAGCATTCCTTTCTAGGTGTTCACAGACTGTTTGCTTAATGATCTGCTCCAGAATCTTCCCTGCTATTGATGTCAGACTGACTGGGCGGTAATTATTTGGGTCCTCTCTTTCCCCCTTTTTGAAAATAGGGACAACATTTGCCCTCCTCCAGTCTGCCGGGACTTCGCCTGTTCTCCAGGAATTCTCAAAGATGACTGCCAGTGGTTCTGAGATCACATCTGCCAGTTCTTTTAATACTCTTGGATGCAGTTCATCTGGCCCTGGAGACTTGAATACATCTAAACTAGCCAAATATTCTTGTACTATTTCCTTAGTTATTCTGGGCTGTGTTTCCTTTGCTGAATCATTTGCTCCAAATTCTTCAGGTCGGGCATTGTTTTCTTTATCGGAGAAGACTGAGGCAAAGAAGGCATTGAGGAGTTCAGCCCTTTCTGTGTCCCCTGTTTGCATTTCACCATCTTCTCCTCTGAGTGACCCCACTGTTTCTTTGCTCTTCCTTTTGCTACGAACATACCCATAAAAGCCTTTTTTGTTGCTTTTAACCTCTCTAGCAAGCCTGAGTTCATTCTGTGCTTTAGCTTTTCTGACTTTGTGTCTACACGTGCTGGCTATTTGTTTGAATTCCTCTTTGGTGGTTTCCCCCCTTTTCCATTTTTTGTACACATCCTTTTTTAATCTTAATTCAGTTAAAAGTTCTTTAGATAGCCACCCTGGCTACTTTAGGCACCTTCCATGTTTCCGTCTCAATGGTATTGCCTGACGTTGTGCTTTTAATATCTCCCTCTTAACAAACTCCCAGCCATCATGAACTCCCTTTCCTTTTAGTATTACTGTCCATGGGATCTCACCCAGCACTTCCCTAAGTTTTATGAAGTCGGCTTTCTTAAAGTCAAGAAATTGAGTCCTAGTATGCTTGGCTGCTCCTTTTCGCTGTATAGTAAACTTCAGAAGAGCATGATCACTCGCGCCTAATGATCCTTCCACTTCTACCCCACTAACCAAGTCATCAACATTGGTTAGGACCAGATCTAAAACGGCTGTTCCTCTTGTTGCTTCTCCCACTTTCTGGACAATGAAGTTGTCTGCAAGGCCAGTGAGGAATCTGTTTGACCTTATGCTCTTGGCCGAGTTTGACGTCCAACAAATATCCGGGTAATTGAAGTCCCCCATTACTACTATCTCCCTTCCTTTCGCATGCTTGGCCATCTGTTCCAGGAAGGCATCATCTATGTCCTCCGTTTGGCTTGGGGATCTATAGTAAACTCCCACAATGAGGTCTCTGTTATTCTTCTCTCCCTTAATTTTGACCCAAATGCTCTCACTTTGGCTTTGAGGTTCTAAATCTTGGATCTCTTCACAGGTATACACATCCCTGACATATAACGCCACTCCTCCTCCTTTCTTGTCTGGTCTGTTTCTCCGAAATAGATTGTATCCCCCCATTATTACATTCCAATTGTGGGACTTATCCCACCAGGTTTCAGTGATGCCTATTATGTCATATTTAGTTTGCTGTACCAAGAGCTCAAGCTCATCTTGTTTATTTCCCATGCTTTGCGCATTAGTGTACAGACATTGAAGTCCATTAATCATTCCCCCGTGTCTCTTATTTAAGGATTTTTTCCTCCCACCACTAGGTCCGTGTGCTGTTAGCTCCATTTGGTCTATGACATTTGGATGATCATCTTCATTAATTGATAGACTCCTACCTTCAGGAGCACTGTCTCCCTCCCCCACATTAGTCAGTTTAAAGCCCTCCTGATGAGGTTTCTGAGATTTTTGGCAAAAACATTTCTCCCAACCGTTGTGACGTGCAGCCCATCGCTTGCCAGAAGTCCATCTTCAAGAAACTGCAGTCCGTGATCTAAGAATCCAAACCGTTCCTGTTTACACCATTTGCGAAGCCAGCTGTTCACTTCCACTATTTTCCCCTCTCTCCCTGGGCCACGTCGTTCAACTGGGAGGACAGACGAGATGACAATTTGTGCATTTAGTTGCTTCAATTTCCTGCCGAGAGCCTCGTAGTCTCTTTTGATCTTCTGGAGGCTATTGCTTGCAGTGTCATTGGTTCCCACATGAACCAAGAGGAAGGGGTATTTGTCAGTGGGTTTTATGATTCCTTGCAGTCGTTCAGTTACATCTTGGATCTTAGCCCCGGGGAGACAGCACACTTCCCGAGACATCTTGTCAGGCCCACAGATCACTGCTTCTGTTCCCCTCAGTAGGGAATCCCCTATCACTACTACACGCCTCCTCTTGGGTTTGGTCGGGGTTCTTCCGTGAGCTGTCCGTTCCAAGGTCGCCTGCACATTCCCTGAGGACTGACTTTGCTGCTCGTCTTCATATACCTGATCGACTGTAATGAGGGAGTGATCCTCAAATGGAGTCTGCTCTTCATCTTCCATGCTAGGGGAGAGGACCTCAAAGCGATTGTGTATTTCTAAACAATCAGAGTGAACCCTGGGCCTCCTACTTCTTTGAGTCACGTTTCTCCATATATCTGGCTCCTGTGTTGGTGAACTATCCTCCTTCTCAGGGGAGTCCCCTGTCTCCTCCTTGGTGGGGACGGTGTGCTCTGTTGCTTCCAAGAAGAGCTCCAGCTCTCTAATTCTTTGGAGCATAGCTACACGTTCCTCCAGTTGCTGGACTTTGTCTTTTAAAAGGGCAATCAACATGCAATTGCTGCAGGTAAAGCTGCCTGCAACCTTTGGCAAGATGGCAAACATTGCGCAGGAATCGCAGGCGACTGCAGCTGTTCCCTCCCCTTCCATCTTGAGATCGTGTTGTTGGGGGTGGCTACAGAGGTCCTCCATCATAAAAAGCTTGAAGACAGGACAAATAACTTCCCCCACAAAAAAACCTAGGTCTCCCCCAACAAACGTTTGAGACTAGCTCCCCTAAATCTAAAAGATGGGTATAACTGCGCGCGCCGCTAGGCGCGCGCCGCTGCCCTGCAAACTCTGATAAGCTCCTCCCACAGCTAATCCCCTGCCTCAACAGAAACCCTGCCCCCTCTGACCTTTACACAGGGAAAACAGCTAATCAGCCACAAAGAAACACACACACACAAGAAAGCCCTTTTTGCTCCTTCTTCAACTGCTGCCCTGCAAACTCTTGCGAGGCACCACTGTAGTTTGCTGAGAGTTGCCAGGAGACCCTCATTTCCCCTCACAGAGCTACAATTCTCAGAAGGGTTTAACCATCATAGAATCGTACATTTGTAGAGTTGTGACCACTAGGGTCATCTAGTCCAACCCGCTTCAATGAAGGAATCTCAACTAAGCATCCATGACAGATGGCCACCTAACCGCTGTTTAAGAACATTCGATGAAGGATGTTTCAGATATCTAAAGGGCTGTCAGATGGAAGAAAATAATAATAATAATAATAAATATATATTTTTTATACCCCGCCCTTCCTGATTCAAAAAACCGGGCTCAGGGCTGCTAACAACAGATTTAAAACACTTATTTGATACAACAAAAAACAGCGTAAAATACAGTATAAAACGTGAATAACAATAAATTCAGAATTCAAAAATCAATTAAGGGGGGAAATCCATCCAATAAGCATTAGATGATCACCAGGGCTAGCTGGCTAAATTAGTCCTATTTGGGCCAGCGAGGAGACCAGGGGAGAATTAGCTGTGGGATCCCAGAGTGGGTAATTTTCATAAAGAGGGGAGCGGGAGGGAAGGAAGGAAGGGGAATAAAAGATGAGGCTAAGTTCAAATTGAAAGCCAGGCGGAATAGCTCTGTCTTACAGGCCCTGTGGAAGGAAGTGAAATCCTGCAGGGCCCTGGTCTCATGGGACAGAGCATTCCACCAGGTCGGAGCCATCACTGAGAAGGCCCTGGCCCTGGTGGAGGATAATCTGACTTCTACTATGGTTATTCATGGACCTTAAGGTCCTCTGCGGAGCATACCAACTTTCTGATGGTAAGAGCTGTTCAACAGTGGTGAACTCTCCTTCCTTTGGAGGTTTCTAAAGAGAGGTTGGGTGGTCATCTGTCATGGATGCTTTATCTAAGAGTCCTGTATTGCAAGAGGTTAAGACTAGAAGACCCTTGGGGTCCCTTCCAACTCTATGTTTCTAGGAGATTTGGCAGTGGCTAGTGGATGCAGGTGATGCTGTGGTCTAAACCACAGAGCCTCTTGGGCTTGCCGATCAGAAGGTTGGCGGTTCAAATCCCCGCAACAGGTTGAGCTCCCGTTGCTCGGTCCTGGCTCCTGCCCACTTAGCAGTTCAAAAGCACGCCAGTGCAAGTAGATAAATAGGTACCGCTCCAGTGGGAAGGTAAACGGCGTTTCCGTGTGCTGCTCTGGTTCGCCAGAAGCAGCTTAGTCCTGCTAGCTACATGACCCAGAAAGCTGTCTGCAGACAAATGCCAGCTCCCTCGGCCTGTAAAGTGAGATGTGTGTGCAACCCCAGAGACGTCTGTGACTGGAACTAATGATCAGGGGTACCTTTACCTTTACCGCACTTTGCTAAGAGATTCATTTTGCTGGCAGAGGTACTTTTTGGCATAATAGGGCATTGGACTGATATTGATTTAGGATTGATATTGCCGACTTGCCCTGATCTACCCTAGCCAAATTCTGGAAGAACTTAATTTTCCTGATTTGAATTACTGGTACCCAAGGTGATGGCAGTGTGTCATTATTTGAAAACCTCACCTATAAGATGGGAGTAAAGGTAAAGGGACCCCTGACCATTAGGTCCAGTTGTGAAGCTCATCTGAAAGCCTTTCTCTCCAAAATCAAGTCCTACGTCAGTAGCAGAAATGGGGGAACCTGTAGCCCTCCTAATATTGCTAGACTTCAACTGCCATAATCATAATCATCATCATCATCATCATTTATTCAACGCATACCCTATACCCAAAGGTCTCAGGGCAGTTCACAACAAGACCCCAACATATAAAATCAAACCAAAAGCAGTAACCCAATAACCATCCCCCCAAAAAGCCACATTCTAAAAGGGTGTTGGATGTCAATAAGATCAACCAAAAGGTAAAGATAAAGGGACCCCTGACCATTAGGTCCAGTCGCGGACGACTCTGGGGTTGTGGTGCTCATCTCGCTTTACTGGCCGAGGGAGCCGACATTTGTCTGCAGACAGTTTTTCCGGGTCATGTGGCCAGCACGACTAAGCCGCTTCTGGCGAAACCAGAGCAGCGCACGGAAACGCCGTTTACCTTCCCGCCGGAGCGGTACCTATTTATCTACTTGCACTTCATGCTATCCAACTGCTAGGTTGGTAGGAGCAGGGACCGAGCAACAGGAGCTCACCCTGCCGTGGGGATTTGAACCGGCGGCCTTCTGATCGGCAAGTCCTAGGCTCTGTGGTTTAACCCACAGCGCCACTCGCGTCCCAAGATGGGAGTAGTTAAAAGTAAAAGAAAGTGAGATCCATTTGTGGGGACCTTCATGGAATACGTGAATACACAAGACAGTAACAGCCTCGTTCCAACTCTGTGCAAATCTGTTTGGCATGTATGTATATATTTAATTCCCTTTCTTCAATCTGACTTGCTGTAACCAAATATGCTTTGGATATGCTGATGACATTACGCTGTCTTGGAAAGGGGTGGTGGGAGAGACAGTGAATATTCAGGGGAAATGGGGTTTTTTAGTTCTGGATACAGCATGGTTTTACGCTTCAAATTCCGTGCGTTTGTTCTGAAACTCAATAAAATTATTTATTTCTGGTGGCCGGCTTGCGCCTTTTGCACATCATAGGTGCTGAGGCCTGAGCATTCAGCAATACAGATTATTGTTGTGGGTTTCAGGACTTTTCCTCACCGGGGAGCAATACTTCTGCGGTGACCGTCAGAAAGTTCTGGACACCTTGGGAAAATGGAGATTGAGGAGCGTTATAAACTCCTCGTCACCCCGATCTACGCTAGGATGGATCTGAGCTGACGAAATCAAGAGAGGAGCGGAAAGTTGCTCTTTGCAGGCGGCTAAGTGCTAACGGTTGCTTGTTTTCTTTGGACCGGGCTGTTCCGGAATCGGCGAGCATTACAACAAGGAACAGGAACTGAGCTGAAGGCCTGGGGTGCTCATCAGGATTGGTTTATAATTATGGGCCAACATCTTCCCTCTGACAAAACAGCACATGCAGAGGGAGGGGGGACCCCCTCCAGAGAGTGTGGGTTGGGGAACGCAAGGGGATGTTCGGACCTGATTGAGTTTTAATTTACGGAGGCTGGAAGGAATCCGGCTCGCTGCAGGCTGACCTTGCAAAATTCTGGCACGCCTCCACATCCGTGAAAACACACAATTTCCCGTGCACCATTTGCACCTTGGGGGGGGGCATTTGACCCACCTAAGATGAGGGAGGAGGGCAAAAGGATGCCAGAGATGGTGTCTGCTTATCGGCAGACGGTTTAAACTCCCCTTGGCATCTGGGAGCGAGTGTTAGCGAGGGCCGCCGAGTGCCTGAGAACCATCCCGGCTGAAGAAGGTGCTGACAAGACTGTCCTACGCAGAAGGAAGCGATCTGTGTCTCAGTTTCCATGAGCTAATCGAAAGGGACCCATCAGGCATGATGAGGTTTGCGACGGAGGGAAGAGAAGACCCAACATCAGCGTCGGTCATCTGATGGGAAAGTTCTCTTGGTAGATTTAAACCTGGCCGAGATGGGGAAAGGAATGGCAGATTATCATGGGCTTGGATATACAGTGGTACTTTGGGTTACATACGTTTCCGTTTACAGACACTTCAGGTTACAGACTCTGCTAACCCAGAAATAATACCTCGGGTTAAGAACTTTGCTTCAGGATGAGAACAGAAATCGTGCAGTGGCGGCAGCAGCGGGAGGCCCCATTAGCTAAAGTGGTGCTTCAGGTTAAGAACAGTTTCAGGTAAAGAATGGACCTCCGGAACAAATTTAGTACTTAACCTGAGGTACCACTGTACAAGGTGTGACCGGAAGGTTCAGTGAATGGTCACAGAAATCAGACAGCGAAAAGTATTTGAACATATTTGCCTTACAAGCCTTCAAAGTAGTCCCCCTTGATATGATGCACCGCTGACAACGTTCGTAGAACTGTTGGAAACTTCTGTAAAGGTAAAGGGACCCCTGACCATTAGGTCCAGTCGTGGTCGACTCTGGGGTTGCGGCGCTCATCTCGCTTTATTGGCCAATGGAGCCGGTGTACAGCTTCCGGGTCATGTGGCCAGCATGACTAAGCCGCTTCTGGCGAACCAGAGCAGTACACAGAAACGCCGTTTACGTTCCCGCCGGAGTGGTACCTATTTATCTACTTGCACTTTGACGTGCTTTCAAACTGCTAGGTTGGCAGGAGCAGGGACCGAGCAACGGGAGCTCACTCCATCGCCGGGATTCGAACTGCCGACCTTCCGATTGGCAAGTCCTAGGCTCTGTGGTTTAACCCACAGCGCCACCCGCGTCCTGGAAACTTCTGTAGAAGTCCTCTTTTTGTACTGCTTTCAGTTCCCTCGTCACAGCAGCTTGGATGTATGAAATGTTGGGAAATCTGTGCCCTTTCGGTGCAGATTTCAGTTTTGGAAAAAGAAAGAAATCCGGTGGGGCCAGATGGGGAGAATATGGAGGGTGGGACAACTCAGTAACCTCAGGAATGATTTCACACGGAATATGCAATTCTTCCGCCATTATTAGACAGACAAACGCTGATCCCACATGAGTAACTCACGAACTCTGTCGACATTTGTCGCCTTTCTGCTCATCGACAGTCTGCCAGACTGAGGGTCATCTTCGATGGTTTGCCACCCATCACGGAAATTCTTAAACCACTCATACACTGTCTTTTGAGTTACAGCTTCATCTCTGTACACAATTGTGAGCATTTTGTGGGTTTCCGATGCTGATTGTATGTTCGAATACTTCTCGCTGTCTGATTTCTGTGACCATTCCCCGAACTTTCTGGTCACACCTTGTATATGCGTTTGTAAGCTAGTCTCCTTGTGCAACCAGTAACTGACTATGGTTTGTTCCCTCTGCTTTAATCCTGAGTATGCACTATACAGTGGTACCTTGGGTTACATATGCTTCAGGTTGCAAACGCTTCAGGTTACAGACTCTGCTAACCCAGAAATATTACCTCAGGTTAAGAACTTTGCTTCAGGATGAGAACAGAAATCGTGCAGTGGTGGCGCGGTCGCAGCAGCAGGAGGCCCCATTAGCTAAAGTGGTGCTTCAGTACTTCAGGTTAAGAACAGTTTCAGGTTAAGAACAGACCCCCAGTCCATTTAATAATAATAATAATTTATTATTTATACCCCGCCCATCTGGCTGAGTTTCCCCAGCCACTCTGGACAGCTCCCAATCGAGTGTTAAAAACAATACAGCATTAAATATTAAAAACTTCCATAAACAGGGCCGCCTTCAAATGTCTTTTAAAGATAAGATAGCTACTTATTTCCTTCACATCTGAAGGGAGGGCATTCCATAGGGCGGGCGCCACCACCGAGAAGGCCCTCTGTCTGAATTAAGTTCTTAACCCGAGGTACCACTGTACCTTTAAAGCCGATTCAAGGTACATTCCTCGCCTCAAAGAATTCTGGGTACTGTAGTTCATCAAGGGCTTCTGGGAACTGCAACGCTGTGACAGGTAAACTACAGTGCCCAGAGGGGAAACAGCCCTCCAGCTGTTTGGGGACTACAATTCCCATCATCCCTGACCACTGGTCCTGTTAGCTAGGGATCATGGGAGTTGTAGTCCCAAAACATCTGGCGGGCCAAGTTTGCCTATGCCTGGTGTACACAGTCAATACCTTTCTACAGTTGTCCTTAAGGCTTGCCTGATCTTCCCTGCAAGGAGGGATGGGGCAGGAATTTGGTTTGACTTTGCTTTTTAAGGCAGATCTAACCAATTCACAGTTCACAGAACAATAGGTGAGCCAAGACGCAGGTGCGCTTTGAAATTCACATTGCTGCAAATTTCGTGACCCAGTTCCCCCAGCCAAAAACAGCCAGCAGAAAGCAGGTTTGTGAGAGGAAAGTTTGTGTGTGTGTGAAAATGCATTTATTTAGAAATATGGGGATTACGGCTGTAGAAGATTAAGTAAAAGAAAAGAACAAGGTGAAAATGAAATAAATTTAAGGGTGAGGATTTGCTGAAATAAATTTGGAAACTGGGATGCAGAAAGGGAAGGTATGGGGAAGTCGCTGAAGTAAGGTTTAAGAAAAAAGGATCTGAAATTATACATGTTTGTTTATGTGTTTGTTTGTTTGTTTGTTTGTATTGTTTTGTGTCTATATAAATTGTGAAAAACCAATAAAAAATTTCAAAAAAGAAAAGAAAATGCATTTATTAGTGAGCAGATAAACTGCGTTCGGTTAGGGGAAACAGCTTACAAAAATGTGGCTCTTAGGAGAAATGCTGGTGGTTTTTTTATTAAACCTTTTTTGCTTTTGTTATTAAAGTGACAATTGAACTGTTGCAAACCGATGTGGATTTTGTGAAAGCATGTTGAGGCAGACATGGGCTCTTTATGTTTACATTGGACTATTAGTAATTGGGGAGAAAGGGACACAATGATGTTAGTTCTTCCTTCATTTGGCAAGTCTGTATATGAATTCCTTACTTTAAGGAAATGCCCACTTACAAGGAAAATATTGCAATTGTTTTGTCTTCTTAGGTTCCATGTGACTTTAGTGACTCTTGTTGCTTTCTTTCGTTTGCACGGAAAGTTTTCCCTTTCTTGTCATAATTTACAAATTTCAATAAAAACCTGAAAAGAACAAAAAGTGAATCTGCTGGCTGCAAAAACGAGGAACTGAAAGAAACCAGATTTTCTTTCCGTCCATCCCTACCAGCAAAGCATCAATAGGAAACACATACAAAAAACATCCTTCCATCAAACCCAGGGAGCAGTCAGCATGACCAGTGCCGGATTTACATATAAGCTAAACAAGCTATAGCTTAGGGCCACACTCTCTTAGGGGCCCCCCAAAAAATAAAGGGGGGAAAACTGGATGTACATTTCCAAAATATAAGATAAAAAACAAATAAAATAAAACCTACGCACAGCAACAGTGTTTTGTGTTGTGTAGGCTCCTATTTGTTATGTGCAAATATCTTTAGAGACCTATTAGGTCCATAAATTACCATATAGCATATATTCAATACAAAAAAACAGTGACCATTTGTTGTTGGCAAAGGACAGCGGGATGTATAAAGGGCCCCAAGACCTTCAGTAGCTTAGGGCCTCATTAATAATAATAATAATAATAATAATAATAATAATAATAATAATAATAATTTATTTATACCCCACCCATCTGGCTGGGCTTCCCCTGCCACCCCGGGCGGCTTCTAACAAAATATTAAAATGCCATAATACATCAAACATTAAAAGCATCCCTAAACAGGACTGCCTTCAAATGTCTTCTAAAAGTCTGGTAGTTATTGTTCTCCTTGACATCTGTTGGGAGGGCGTTCCACAGGGTGGGAGCCACCACCGAAAAGGCCCTCTGCCTGGTTCTCCATAACTTGGCTTCTCGCAGTGAGGGAACCGCCAGAAGGCCCTCAGCACTGGACCTCAGTGTCCGGGTAGAACGATGGGGGTGGAGACACTCCTTCAAATCCGGCCATGAACGTGACACCCTTCAGAAGTTGCTGGACTACAACTCCCATCATACCTGACCAAAAACCACACTCGCTGGGGCTGATGGGAGTTTGCCCATGTCTTCCATCTGACCCGATATTTTGGGCACACTTGTAACTCACCTGAAAGGCAAGCCCTTCCACTGTGTGCATTTTCCTGATGCCAGGGCAGTAGACATGGACCGGATGTTCAGGAGACGGGAGACATAAACCCAGCTTCGATCTCCGAAACTTCAAAGCCCCCGGCAAGAGAGAGGGCAACTTTGAACTTGGCATCCTTACAGATTGTTGCTGCTTCTGCTGCTGCTGCATTCTGACAGAGCAACAACCCCAGAAGCCGGCAGGGGAGCCCAAAGTGGCAGAGAGATGCTTTTCAAAGCGATGGCTTCTGCACAGCATGACACAGACACGGAGGAATGGCAAGATGAAAGCTCTGCGCGGTTATTGTCGACTCCTGCAGCGGCGCAAGGAGAGCTCTTAATGAACTTGTTGCTGGCGTCGGGGAACGTGGACTGTGAAGGCCTCTGACAGCTTTACGGTTTGGGAAGATGAGATGCTGGGATATTATGATTTTATGGTGCAAACTCCCAAATGAATAAAATGCCACTTGCCTTGGAGTGTTGGCCCCGATCATCTTCAGAACTGAAATGAGTCAGAGGGGAATTTTTTTTAAAAAAAACCAAAAAAAGGAAAGAAATACAGTACTCATTTAAATCTGCTTGCAAAACTTGACATTCTTGCTCTCATTTCCTTACATATACAGGCGTATATGTATGAAACGGGAGTTGCTGTGCTCTGCAAACATGCCATTATATTAAAATACATGCTTATTCCCTCTTCAGACTGCAAAGGAAGTATCAGTTCTGCAGGTTTGGGAGCACTGACGCTTTGCTGGCTGGTTGGCACAACGTTGATTGGCTGACAACCTTACTATTATTTTTATTTTATTTTTCAATTTTTAAAAAATTAATTTTCCAAGTTTATAACAAATACAACACAATGCAAAAAACAAAACATACAAAAAGAAAAACAAACACACATATAAAATTTCTTCCAATCGAAGTCCAAATTACCGTATTTTTTGCACCATAACACTCACTTTTTTCCTCCTAAAAAGTAAGGGGAAATGTCTGTGCGTGTTACGGAGGGAATGCCTACGGGTGGCATGCCTACGGATTTTCCTCCTCTAAAAACTATGTGCGTGTTATGGTCGGGTGCGTGTTATAGAGCGAAAAATACGGTAATTTCCATTATTGACTTCAAATCCCTGCGACGGAGGGAGCTCCTGTTGTTCGATCCCAGCTCCTGACAACCTAGCAGTTTGAAAGCACACCAGTGCAAGCAGATAAATAGGTACCACTCCGGCGGGAAGGTAAATAGCGTTTCCATGCGCTCAGGCCTCCGTCACAGTGTCCCATTGCGTCAGAAGCGGTTTAGTCATGCTGGCCACATGACCCACAAAGCTGTCTGTGGACAAACGCCGGCTCCCTTTGTTAGAGCCATCCAGAGTTATCTGTTTGTTTTTGCAATAAATCCTCCTTTTTAATTACCTACGCTTACTGTGTTATCAAGCTGGGGACCTGGACTCCTGACACTCAGCTTCTACCAACCTAGCACTGCAAAAGCACACCAGTGCAAGTAGAAAAATAGGTACCACTGCAGTGGGAAGATAATCAGCATTTTCCTGCGCTCTGGTTTCCATCACGGTATGTCCTGTTGCGCCAGAAGTGGTTCAGTCCTGCTGGCCACATGACCCGGAAAGCTGTCTGCAGACAAACACCGTCTCCCTCGGCCTGAAAGCAAGATGAGCGCTGCAACCCCATAGTCACCTTTGACTGGACTTAACCAGCGAGGAGTCCTTTACCTTTTACCTATGCTGACAATGTAGAGCTCCTTTCATTGCCAAGCACAGTCCTGAGACATCTTTTAAGTGCCCTAGCTTCCTTCTGCAACAATGAACTGCTGGCAACAAATTACACCCAAACTAAGGTCTTGGCAGATCAATGGACACCAGACTGAGCAGGTTGCCTCCTATAAATACCTAGGTGTAACCTTTCAATCATTTGGGATTCGCCGTTGCAAATGCTCAAAGCAGCACTGGAACACTCCTCTCTTTTTCTTCTATGCTAAAGGTGGCCAATATTTACCTACAGCCATGCAAGTATTTGGGACGCAGGTGGCTCTGTGGGTTAAACCACAGAGCCTAGGACTTGCCGATCAGAAGGTTGGCGGTTCGAATCCCCGCAGCGGGGTGAGCTCCCGTTGCTCGGTCCCTGCTCCTGCCAGTTCGAAAGCACATCAAAGTGCAAGTAGATAAATAGGTACTGCTCCGGCGGGAAGGTAAACGGCGTTTCCATGCGCTGCTCTGGTTCGCCAGAAGCGGCTTAGTCATACTGGCCAAATGACCCGGAAGCTGTACGCCTGCTTCCTTGGCCAATAAAGCGAGATGAGCGCCGCAACCCCAAAGTCAGCCACGACTGGACCTAATGGTCAGGGGTCCCTTTACCTTTACGCAAGTATTTGCTGCTAACGTAATGGCTGCAGAAACCCAGGGCTCACTTGGAGGTGATGGGAGCAAGCAAGGCTCTGTTTGGGGGAGGTGGGCTGGTGGAGGAGCCAGGGCAAGATGTTAGAGCTCCCCCGCCCTTGAAGCTTAATGCCAAGCCCTCTGAGATAACCCCAATGTACCCAGCCAGGTCTCACGGAGCGAGAGGAACAGAAGTTTAGCATTATGGGCAATATTTCTATATTAAATCCCTCTCCCCCAGCCCATACAATAGCTCGGTTCAAGGATAATTCAATCCATAAATCTTATCTCTGCTGACCTCCATTTTCAGCCCTGCGCGCAGACTTTTTTTTAAGCTCCTCCACATCTGGTAGAAATCTACGCCCAGCCTAACAGCTGCTCAAAGGTCTGATCCAAAACGGGGATAATAACTCAGAAAGCTTTTGTCGAGCTGTGATGCTGAAGTGCTTTTGGAGGGGAGATCTCTCCTGCCCCGTCTGCAATCGAGAGCAAGACGCGGCAGGCTCGGATCGGGACCCTGTGGCAGCCCAGAAGTGGTTGGACTCTGAGTCCCGTCAGCCCCAGCCGGCTAGTGCTTAGGATCATCATTCAAGGACACATCCCAGTCAGGCAGATACCCTCAAGGAGGGCACCAAGCAGGGCTGGTGAGGGGTGTGGTCTAGGGAGGGGGAGTGGCCTGCGGGAGAAGCCTGAGGGCCAGGCAGAGAGACATCGAGGGCCACCTTTGACCACACGGCCTGCAGTCCTCCACACCTGACATACATACTTCTCATTTTGGAGGGCTTTCCATCTGGTTGACCATGGTGAGAAGAAGAGGGTTTGGCCTGATCCAGCGGTTAGCAAAAAGGACCATCTGAATAATCTAGCAGGAAGATTCCCGGTCAAGATGTCTTGTGTCTTCTTCTTCTTCTTTGGTGATCACTCATAGCCGAGTAAGATGGTCTTCCATGAACACAGTTTTAACAATGAGTCCGTAAGTGACTGTGGAGGCCAATTCTGGATCCACACATCCTTCCACAGTGGGGACACAGGTTTCCGGGCAGGAGCTGATCACGGTGAGGGTTTGCCAAGTGTGCCTTCCTCTTAGCACATTTCTCCCTTGCGTCCTGAGTTCTAGCGTCTTCAAAGCCCATGACACCTTTGGTATAAAGGCTGTTCTCAATTGGAGCATTTGCAGGCCAGTGTTTCCCAATTGTTGGTGTTTATACTACATTTTTAAAAATTTGCCGTGAGAGAGCCTTTGAACCTCTTTTGTTGACCACCAGCGTTACGCTTTCCATTTTTGAGTTCGGAATAGAGCAGTTGCTTTGGAAGACGGTCATCAGGCATCCGCACAACATGACCAGTCCAATGAAGTCGATGTTGAAGAATCATCGTTTTGAGTAAGCAGGCTTTGGCATGGTAGCGACTTGACTCCGTATTAATTACCTCAGCACTCTCAGTTCTCCTCGCAGGCTCTGAGAAAGGCGATAATATTTGGGTGGGGGGATTGGCATCCATCTGTCTTGAGAGACAATGGAGGAGTGAACCTTCTGGGATGGAGTCAAACCATGGGAGAGTTACAGCGCCTGCTGTGGCTGTAGAGACTGATGCAGGAGAGACATGTTTTGTTGCAGCTGGAGCAGGTGAAGGAGTCCAGTTGTGCTGCTGCAGACGCACCATGACGTTTCTTCTCTCTGCATTCCTCCTAGCAGCCATTCCTCCTCTGGTCATTTCTGTGGATGTACGACTTGACAGTCTGTCTCCAGGCACTACGGTCATCTGCAAGGGATTCCCACACAGAGGAGTGAATATTGTCAGCCTTCAAGTCACATTTGCGGGATGCGGGTGGCGCTGTGGGTTAAACCACAGAGCCTAGGACTTGACGATCAGAAGGTCGGTGGTTCGAATCCCCGCAACGGGTGAGCTCCCGTTGCTCGGTCCCTGCTCCTGCCAACCTAGCAGTTCGAAAGCATGTCAAAGTGCAAGTAGATAAATAGGTACCACTCCGGCGGGAAGGTAAACGGCGTTTCCGTGCGCTGCTCTGGTTCGCCAGAAGCGGCTTAGTCATGCTGGCCACATGACCCGGAAGCTGTATGCCAGCTCCCTCGACCAATAAAGCAAGATGAGCGCCACAACCCCAGAGTCGGCCACGACTGGACCTAATGGTCAGGGGTCCCTTTACCCTTTACCTTAAGTCACATTTGCAGACATCTGACTGGCCTTACAGGTAGATTCCCGGTTGAGATGTCTTGCGCGTTTCCTTCTGAGCAAGCAAGTTTTGGCATGGTAGCAACTTGACACCCAATTAATTACTTCAGCACGTTCCATTCTCCTCGCAGAGAGAGGTGATAATAGGCCCCAATTAAAAAGACTCCACACTCCTTTTTCCTCAGCCAATTTTCCCCAGGTAACTTTCCTCAGAGTGGCTGCAGTTTGACAGTTCCACAGCCAAGGAGGTTGTACTTTTATTAGCATTTCTGGAAAGAAATTGCCCCTCAGAAGCCACGTCGAGAAATGTAAACACGTACGCCCACAGAGCACGTTTCTTTTTCTTCTGCTTAGAAAGAGCAAAAATGTTTGGAAGTCGCAGTTGTCCCAGAAGGTTGGTGCCAGGGGAAAAAATTGAGAAGGAGAAAAGAGACTTCCTGGATGCCGAGATCCACATTTGGGGGAAGTCCTCTTTGGTGAGAGAAGCCCGGCAGAGATTTAAAATCACAAAATAGGCAGCAAAGTAAAGCCTGGAAATATAGGCTGCTAGATCTTTAAAATATACCCTTGTGAGTTCCAAAACTTCCCGCTTTCCTTATCGTAGAAAAAGACCACACATTCGGTAAGTTTAAAATGGTTTACTTACAAAATCTCCAAAGGTCAGATTCATGTGCTTTTCCATACAGCATTCGGAAAAAGTTGCGCAGGCAGTAAAACTGGGCTTAGTTAGAGCAGTGAAAGTTCCTAAATTATTGGTCTAGGAACTAAAGAATGGCTTGTGAAAGCCATGCAGCTGGGCTGGAGTAACCAGCTGAGTCTCTTCACATGCTGAGCTTCACAAGTAGACTGGAAGGGGGAACAACAGCTTGATTACCCAGTTCCTCCAAAGGTGAGCCAAGCCTGGTAGGAGAGCTTACTCTGTGGTCTTAACCCCTTCGTGCATCAACTAGACTTAAGCATGATGGTTATATAAAAGCTGGTTATCCCACACAGAGCACAGAGCTGGGCAAGAGAGGGATGTAGCCTGGGGAGGAGGCCTGTTCTTGGAAGGTCCTAAGAGCCAGGTGGAGAGGCCGGGAAGGTCAGTTTTGGCAGGTGGGCCCAAGGTTGCAGGCTTTCTAGGAACATCTGATCGGTCACTGTGAGAGGAAGAGGCTGGACTAGACGGGCCATTGGCGTGATGCTATAGGGCTTCCCTCATAGAATCATAGAGTTGGAAGAGACCACAAGGGCCATCGAGTCCAACCCCCTGCCAAGCAGGAAACACCATCAGAGCACTCCTGACATATGGTTGTCAAGCCTCTGCTTAAAGACCTCCAAAGGAGGAGACTCCACCACACTCCTTGGCAGCAAATTCCACTGTCAAACAGCTCTTACTGTCAGGAAGTTCTTCCTCATGTTTAGGTGGAATCTTCTTTCTTGTAGTTTGGATCCATTACTCCGTGTCCGCTTCTCTGGAGCAGCAGAAAACAACCTTTCTCCCTCCTCTATGTGACATCCTTTTATATATTTGAACATGGCTATCATATCACCCCTTAACCTCCTCTTCTCCAGGCTAAACATGCCCAGCTCCCTTAGCCGTTCCTCATAAGGCATCGTTTCCAGGCCTTTGACCATTTTGGTTGCCCTCCTCTGGACACGTTCCAGTTTGTCCGTGTCCTTCTTGAATTGTGGTGCCCAGAACTGGACACAGTACTCCAGGTGAGGTCTGACCAGAGCAGAATACAGTGGCACTATTACTTCCCTTGATCTAGATGCTATACTCCTATTGATGCAGCCCAGAATTGCATTGGCTTTTTTAGCTGCCGCGTCACACTGTTGGCTCATGTCAAGTTTGTGGTCAACCAAGACTCCTAGATCCTTTTCACATGTACTGCTCTCAAGCCAGGTGTCACCCATCTTGTATCATGCTCTTAATCAAAGGAGGTGGCCATCAAACACTGGCCAAGAAGTCCTGAATAGAGGTGTTCCTAGACTCCATCCAGCTGCCCAAAATACGTTCTTCTTCCAAGGCAGGTATATCATTAGCTCCATAATAACAACAACAATAATAACAACAATAATAATAATTTATTATTTATACCCTGCCCATCTGGCTGGGTTCCCCAGCAACTCTGGGCAGCTTCCAACCGAATATTAAAAACAATACAGCGTCAGACATTAAAAACTTCCCTAAACAGGGCCGCCTTCAGTTGTCTTTTAAAAGTAAAATATCGTATTTTTCCATGTATAAGACTAGGTTTTCCCCCTAAAAAATAATGTCAAAAATTAGGGGGCGTCTTATACACAGATACATCTTCCCTCTGTTTTCTTAAATCTGAGTCCCCAAAAATAAGGGGTGTCTTATACATGGGAGCGTCTTATAGACGGAAAAATACAGTAGTTGTTTATTGCCTTGACATCTGGTGGGAGGGCGTTCCACAGGGCGGGTGCCACTGCCGAGAAGGCCCTCTGTCTGGCTCCCTGTAACTTGGCTTCTCGCAGGGAGGGAACCGCCAGAAGGCCCTCGGCACTGGACCTCAGTGTCCGGGCAGAATGATGGGGGTGGAGACGCTCCTTCAGGTATACAGGACCCAGGCCGTTTAGGGCTTTAAAGGCCAGCACCAACACTTTGAATTGTGCTCGGAAACATCTGCTCCACTTGAGGGAGCCTTGCTGCTGATCTTCCCCTTATACCTCGCACCAAATGCTTCCCTTGCTGTTATTTTTCTAAGACAAAACAACATTCAGCCTAGCCGTCTGTCATCACTGCAGATTTCTGGGCTTTCCACGACCCCATTCCTAATCTCCCGAAGCCAGAGGTCTTGGATTTAAGTCGATCTCATCCCCTCCGACTTCCACGGCAATAAATTGGCTTAAAGCACAGCGCCTCGGGCTTCTCCAGGCTGTCAGAGCCGGGGAAGAGAGTCACGGCCTCTCTGGTCCACAGTTTCCCCGCTGAGCCACCTCAGCTCCAGCAAAGGACAACGGACTGGAAATTTGCCTGGGAAACCTCTCTTGCTTCCAGCCAAGGCCGGAACCGGGGGGAACTCATAAATCATCGGCAAGTGAAGAGTTATGAGTTTCCTCAGACAAACACCGCTAATTGCCGGGGGTTCTGCCAGTGAGCGTGACGCCATTCAGGGCTCAGGTGCCCAAGGAGGCTGGGAATGGATGGGCCAAAACTCATGTTGACATATGTTCCAACATGTCCCTCATTTCGGCTCGTGCGCACCAGGCAAGGGCATCTTGTGAATGGAGCGTGCAAGGCTGGGTGGTCTCTGCTGCCCACAACGTGGCATGTCATGACACATCCATCTCGGATCGGGAGCCTTGGAAGCTGTCCTCTGCTCTGACTCCACAGCTGTTAGAATCATAGAATCATAGAATCATAGAGTTGGAAGAGACCACAAGGGCCATCGATTCCAACCCCCTGCCAAGAAGGAAACACCATCAGAGCACTCCTGACATATGGTTGTCAATCATATGTCTATCATAAGGTTACCAGATTTTTTTCAAAGAACCCGGGGACACTTTTTTTTTTTGGAAATGAGAAAAAAAAGTTATTTAAAAATAATAATTAAGCAGTCACGAAATTAAAATACACCAGCTTCTTGGGAGAAAAGCAATGACAAACCTAGACAGCATCTTAAAAAGCAGAGACATCACCTTGCCAACAAAGGTCCATCTAGTTAAAGCTATGGTTTTCCCAGTAGTGATGTATGGAAGTGAGAGCTGGACCATCAAGAAGGCTGATCGCCGAAGAATGGATGCTTTTGAATTATGGTGCTGGAGGAGACTCTTGAGAGTCCCATGGACTGCAAGAAGATCAAACCTCTCCATTCTGAAGGAAATCAGCCCTGAGTGCTCCCCTGAGTGCTCACTGGAAGGACAGATCCTGAAGCTGAGGCTCCAAGACTTTGGCCACCCCACGAGAAGAGAAGACTCCCTGGAAAAGACCCTGATTTTGGGAAAGATGGAGGGCACAAGGAGAAGGGGACGACAGAGGACGAGATGGTTGGACAGTGTTCTTGAAGCTACGAACATGAGTTTGACCAAACTGCGGGAGGCAGTGGAAGACAGGAGTGCCTGGCGTGCTCTGGTCCAGGGGGTCACGAAGAGTCGGACACAACTAAACAACAATAGGTATCTCAAGCCATTTGCACATGTTGCCGTGCAACCAGTCCATGCAGAATGTAGGCACCCTATATATAGAAAAGAGCAAACCAGTGACATTTTTG
Organism: Podarcis bocagei; assembly: GCF_964188305.1. Taxonomy (NCBI): domain Eukaryota; kingdom Metazoa; phylum Chordata; class Lepidosauria; order Squamata; family Lacertidae; genus Podarcis; species Podarcis bocagei. The sequence goes on along the minus strand of NC_138130.1, from coordinate 99,835,477 downwards.
GGAGCAGGCTAGCAGACGGGGCCCATGACTTACATCATAGGAGCCTACACAACACAAAACACTGTTGCTGTATGTAGGTTTTATTTTGTTTTTTATCTTATATTTTGGAAATGTACATCCAGGGTTTTTTCCTTTTAATTTTTTTGGGGGGCCCCAAGAGAGTGGGGCCCCAAGCTATAGCTTGTTTAGCTTATACATATATCCGGCACTGCCTGTAAGGTCTCAACGCTTCAGTATGGACCAGAAATAATGTATCTTTGACATGACTTAACCGTCCACGAGTCCTTTACCTTTTACCTTTTTTAACCCTAGGCTGCAGATCCTGTCTCCAAGAAGTTTGTGGCTCCTACCACAAAAGGCGGTTGCTTCCCCTTGCCCCATAGGTGAGCCGGCCATTACTCTTGTGATCTGAGGCAGAACTGAAAGCCGAAAGATGGAAATAAACCCTCAGAGACATTCTGGCTTGAAGCTTCTTGCAGTGGTCATTATAGATTCCATTTTATTTCCAGCATTCCCACTTTGAAAGACTGTCTCGTTTTGGGATTTGAAGCAATCGGAGTTCGAGAGGAGGACACAAAACTCGGTAGGGAGAAATGTTGGGGTGTTTCCCCAGGATCAAGCAGGTATCTTGAGGTCTTTGCTTTGCTCCGTCATGAGCCAATTACTAGGAGTATTCTGCCACCTCATGGTTCTATGTGGGGAAAATCAGTTTATGCAATCCACAACGCTTGCTGAAAAGGAGAAACAAAAGGTCCTGAGTTTCTCTTCCATTTTTCTCTTTCAATAAGTGGAGATTATTATTGAGTTTATCCCAGCCAGGATCTGGACATTTTCAAATTGTTCTAACACACACCAATGTTTTGAGATATGCAACGGGCATAATTTTATTCTTAGATGTGCAATTGTTTTCATATATGCATGCAATTGTTTTGTCAATAGGTTTTTTTTACCGTATTGTGAAATTGCTTCAAGAGGCATCACAGAAAGCAGTTCATAAATGAAATATGTAAATAACAAGACATTAATATTAATATTAGTCAAGACCCTTCAACATATCATTTTTGACCCCTACGAAAAACTCCTCCGTCTAGGCACGCCTCACCAGACACGTAATTTTATTATGTCTGTTTGCCTTCAAAGTTTCTTGATTTTTATCTGCATTTTGATCATTTTATTATGTCTGCTTGTTTGGAGAGTCTGTCAGTTTTATCTACGGTTTGGTAACTTTATTATGTCTGCTTGTTTTGAAAGATTGTTATCGCCATTTTCTCGTGCATATTTTATATTATTCTTATGGAAACTGCGTTCGAGGGTTTGTGCGTGAGAGTTTGATGATGCAGCATAAAGAACGTGTTAAAACTACAAAATATTTGACCTTCCCTCTGAATTGTAATTCTGGGAGGAATACCTAGAGATCTCTACTTCTTTGTTTATGGGTTTATACAGGTAGTTTTGAACCACCGAGTCATTCAAAAAAGAAAAAAAATAACGATGGTGTATAATAAAAACCATTAGCACATAATAAAATTATAAAAACCAAAAAGTGAAGTGAAAAGGGAATGGGAGTGCCTAAATGAATACTTTAAAAGCCAAGGTTTGAGGACAGAAATCTGGCTGAGTCTGGAATAACCTTGTGAAGTGAAAGGATAAGAAAGAGAGATTTATATCTGGATGCTAGGATAGAGATGATAAGGAAAACAGGAAAACAGGAAGATACAATGAGAGGTAAAGGAGATAGTAGTAATGGGGGACTTCAATTACCCGGATATTTGTTGGATGTCAAACTCAGCCAAGAGCATAAGGTCAAACAGATTCCTCACTGGCCTTGCAGACAACTTCATTGTCCAGAAAGTGGGAGAAGCAACAAGAGGAACAGCCATTTTAGATCTGGTCCTAACCAATGTTGATGATCTGGTTAGTGGGGTAGAAGTGGAAGGATCATTAGGCGCGAGTGATCATGCTCTTCTGAAGTTTACTATACAGCGGAAAGGAGCAGTCAAGCATACTAGGACTCAATTTCTTGACTTTAAGAAAGCCGACTTCATAAAACTTAGGGAAGTGCTGGGTGAGATCCCATGGACAGTAATGCTAAAAGGAAAGGGAGTTCATGATGGCTGGGAGTTTGTTAAGAGGGAGATACTAAAAGCACAACGTCAGGCAATACCAATGAGACGGAAACATGGAAGGTGCCTAAAGAAGCCAGGGTGGCTATCTAAAGAACTTTTAACTGAGTTAAGATTAAAAAAGGATGTGTACAAAAAATGGAAAAGGGGGGAAACCACCAAAGAGGAATTCAAACAAATAGCCAGCACGTGTAGACACAAAGTCAGAAAAGCTAAAGCACAGAATGAACTCAGGCTTGCTAGAGAGGTTAAAAGCAACAAAAAAGGCTTCTATGGGTATGTTCGTAGCAAAAGGAAGAGCAAAGAAACAGTGGGGTCACTCAGAGGAGAAGATGGTGAAATGCAAACAGGGGACACAGAAAGGGCTGAACTCCTCAATGCCTTCTTTGCCTCAGTCTTCTCCGATAAGGAAAACAATGCCCGACCTGAAGAATTTGGAGCAAATGATTCAGCAAAGGAAACACACCCCAGAATAACTAAGGAGATAGTACAAGAATACTTGGCCAGTTTAGATGTATTCAAGTCTCCAGGGCCAGATGAACTGCATCCAAGAGTATTAAAAGAACTGGCAGATGTGATCTCAGAACCACTGGCAGTCATCTTTGAGAATTCCTGGAGAACAGGCGAAGTCCCGGCAGACTGGAGGAGGGCAAATGTTGTCCCTATTTTCAAAAAGGGGAAAAGAGAGGACCCAAATAATTACCGCCCAGTCAGTCTGACATCAATACCAGGGAAGATTCTGGAGCAGATTATTAAGCAAACAGTCTGTGCGCACCTAGAAAGGAATGCTGTGATCACCAATAGTCAGCATGGATTTCTGAAAAATAAGTCATGTCAGACTAACCTGATCTCGTTTTTTGACAGAATTACAAGCCTGGTAGATGAAGGGAACGCAGTGGATGTAGCCTACCTTGATTTCAGCAAGGCATTTGACAAGGTGCCCCATGATATTCTTGTAAAGAAACTGGTAAAATGTGGTCTTGACTATGCTACCACTCAGTGGATTTGTAACTGGATGACTGACCGAACCCAAAGAGTGCTCATCAATGGTTCCTCTTCAACCTGGAGAAGAGTGACTAGTGGGGTGCCACAGGGTTCTGTCTTGGGCCCGGTCTTATTCAACATCTTTATCAACGACTTGGATGATGGACTCAAGGGCATCCTGATCAAATTTGCAGATGACACCAAACTGGGAGGGGTGGCTAACACCCCAGAGGACAGGATCACACTTCAAAACGACCTTGACAGATTAGAGAACTGGGCAAAAACAAACAAAATGAATTTTAACAGGGAGAAATGTAAAGTATTGCACTTGGGCAAAAAAAATGAGAGGCACAAATACAAGATGGGTGACACCTGGCTTGAGAGCAGTACATGTGAAAAGGATCTAGGAGTCTTGGTTGACCACAAACTTGACATGAGCCAACAGTGTGACGCGGCAGCTAAAAAAGCCAATGCAATTCTGGGCTGCATCAATAGGAGTATAGCATCTAGATCAAGGGAAGTAATAGTGCCACTGTATTCTGCTCTGGTCAGACCTCACCTGGAGTACTGTGTCCAGTTCTGGGCACCACAATTCAAGAAGGACACTGACAAACTGGAACGTGTCCAGAGGAGGGCAACCAAAATGGTCAAAGGCCTGGAAACGATGCCTTATGAGGAACGGTTAAGGGAGCTGGGCATGTTTAGCCTGGAGAAGAGGAGGTTAAGGGGTGATATGATAGCCATGTTCAAATATATAAAAGGATGTCACATAGAGGAGGGAGAAAGGTTGTTTTCTGCTGCTCCAGAGAAGCGGACACGGAGCAATGGATCCAAACTACAAGAAAGAAGATTCCACCTAAACATTAGGAAGAACTTCCTGACAGTAAGAGCTGTTTGACAGTGGAATTTGCTGCCAAGGAGTGTGGTGGAGTCTCCTCCTTTGGAGGTCTTTAAGCAGAGGCTTGACAACCATATGTCAGGAGTGCTCTGATGGTGTTTCCTGCTTGGCAGGGGGTTGGACTCGATGGCCCTTGTGGTCTCTTCCAACTCTATGATTCTATGATTCTATGATTCTATGTAAAGGAGGTGCTGTGGGATGGGTGGAAGTCAATGTTTGTTTTTCTTTTTAGTGTTTATATTATTAACTTGTAAGATTTGGATTAATTTTTCTGCATGCTTGGTTTTGTGTATTGTTATTTTCCGTTATTTGTTGTTGTTGTTGTTGTTTGGAAAATACTAATAAAATGTATTATTTAAAAATATATATATAAAATCCTAAAATGCAGAATAACTATGGCTGTGCAAACACTGGAGCCAAATCCCAGATTCTAAACCAAATCAGCCTAATTCAGTTTGGCCCACGATTTGGATGCAGCAGCTTGAGGCAATTCCACTTCACCCAGGGAAGGATAAGGTCCGCACAGAGCAATTCAGGGCTGTCAATTGGGAATTGGGGAGGGGGGGACAAAAAGGAGATGGAAGCACTCTGTCTGCACCCCTTTTCCCTCCCGCTCCGGACCACATGTTCAAGAATGGTTTTTGTTGGCATCCGTCTGTCTTGAGAGTCAATGGAGTGCACTGCCAGGAGTGAGAAATGTTCAATAAAGGCAGGGGTCTTCATCTTCTTTGGCGATCACTCGTAGCCAAATAAGATTGTCTTCCATGCAAGAATACTCATCGCAAAGTATTGGAAGACACAAGACCTACCCACCTTGGAAGAATGGCAGATGAAGGTGATTGACTATATGGGATTGGCAGAAATGACTGGCAGAATCCGAGACCAGGGGAAAGAGTCGGTGGAAGAAGATTGGAAGAAATTTAAGAACTATCTTAAGAAACATTGCAAAATCAATGTGTGCTAGAATGAGGTGGCTTTAAAAATCAAATGGAGTACAGTTGTAAAGATTAAGTTAAAAGAAAGGTTGACAATTAGATAAAATTAAGGCTGAGGATTTGCTGAACTAAATATTTGAAATGGGAATGCAGAAAGGGGAGGTATGAGGAGGTCGGTGAAGTAAGTTTTAAGAAAATAAGGTTTTGAAATTATACTTGTTCTTTTTTTGTTTGTGTTTGTGTGTATTGTTTTGTTTGATATAATTTGTAAAACTTCAATAAATATCTCTTAAAAAAAAAAAGATTGTCTTCCATGAACCTGGTCTTAACAGTGAGTCTGTGAGTGACTGTGGAGGCCATTTCTGGATCCACACGTCCTTCCACAGTGGGGACATAGTTTCTGGACGGGAGTTGATCATTGTGAGGGTTTGCCAAGCCTGCCTTCCTCTTAGCACGTTTCTCCCTTGTGTCCTGAGTTTGAGTGTCTTCAAAGCCCATGACACCTTTGGGAAAGGCTGTTCTCCAGTTGGAGCGCTCGCAGGCCAGTGTTTATTGGAAGTTTTATTTACAACATAACATAACCCACCCCCAATACAGAAAACCACCCTCATTAAACGTGAACATAACATAAAATAAGCATATGCAGAGAATACTTCACAAAGTGCCCTAAAATACATACCTGGACTTGTTTCGATTCATGTCTGCAGGAGACTTTGTGGATATTTAAGTTATAATTAGAAAAAATCTTAATAATTATTCATAAAGGAAACAGCTTATAAGAAGTAAATAAGGAGGCCAGATGCAGGATAAAGGCAGTCTTTTATGTGGTTGTTAGTATTGCCGTATGTTATGCTCACTGTCTTGAAACCCAGTCAGATGAACAACACAGAATCATAGCACCTTAGAGTTGGAAGGGAACCAAAGGGTCATCTAGTCCAACCCTCTGAAATTTGCAGGAATCTCAGCTAAAGGATCCATGACAGATGGCCGTCCAACTTCTGCTTAACAACCTCCAAGGAAGGAGCGTTCACCATATAGATTATAAAATAGATAACAGATAATAAAATTATATAGATAATAAAAGTATATTGTATAATATTGTGTAGATAATAAAATAATAAAATAATAAAATAATAATAATAATAATAATAATAATAATAATAATAATAATAATAATAATAATTTATTTATACCCCGCCCATCTGGCTGGGCCTCCCCAGCCACTCTGGGCGGCTTCCATAAAAACCAAAAATACAGTAAAATATCACACGTTAAAAACTTCCCTGAACAGGGCTGCCTTAAGATGTCTTCTGAATGTCAGGTAGTTGTTTATCGCTTTGACATCTGCTGGAAGGGCGTTCCACAGGGAGGGCGCCACTACCGAGAAGGCCCTCTGCCTGGTTCCCTGTAGCTTTGCTTCTCGCAATGAGGGAACCGCCAGAAGGCCCTTGGCGCTGGACCTCAGCGTCCGGGCAGAATGATGGGGGTGGAGACGTTCCTTCAGGTATACTGGACCGAGGCCGTTTAGGGCTTTAAAGGTCAGCACCAACACTTTGAATTGTGCTCGGAAACGTACTGGGAGCCAATGCAGGTCTTTCAAGACCGGTGTTATATGGTCCCGGCGGCCGCTCCCAGTCCCCAGTCTGGCTGCCACATTCTGGATTAGTTGTAGTTTCCGGGTCACCTTCAAAGGTAGCCCCACGTAGAGCGCATTGCAGTAGTCCAAGCGGGAGATAACCAGAGCATGCACCACTCTGGCGAGACAGTCCACAGGCAGATAGGGTCTCAGCCTACGTACCAGATGGAGCTGGTAAACAGCTGCCCTGGACACAGATTTGACCTGTGCCTCCATGGACAGCTGTGAGTCCAAAATGACTCCCAGGCTGCGCACCTGGTCCTTCAGGGGCACAGTTACCCCATTCAAGACCAGGGAATCCTCCACACCTGCCCGCCTCCTGTCCCCCAAAAACAGTACTTCTGCCTTGTCAGGATTCAACCTCAATCTGTTAGCCGCCATCCATCCTCCAACCGCCTCCAGACACTCACGCAGGACCTTCACCGCCTTCACTGGTTCTGATTTGAAAGAGAGGTAGAGCTGGGTATCATCTGCATACTGATGAACACCCAGCCCAAGCCTCCTGATGATCTCTCCCAGCGGCTGCATATAAATGTTGAAAAGCATGGGGGAGAGGACAGAACCCTGAGGCACCCCACAAGTGAGAGCCCAGGGGTCTGAACACTCACCCCCCCCCACCACTTTCTGAACACGGCCCAGGAGGAAGGAGCGGAACCACTGTATAACAGTGCCCCCAGCTCCCAGCCCCTCAAGACGGTCCAGAATTATGTTATGGTCGATGGTATCAAACGCCGCTGAGAGATCCAGCAGAACTAGGAAACAGCTCTCACCTTTGTCCCTAGCCCGCTGGAGATCATCAACCAGTGCGACCAAGGCAGTTTCAGTCTCATGATGAGGCCTGAATCCCGACTGGAAGGGATCCAAATGGTCCGCTTCTTCCAGGCGTGCCTGGAGTTGTTCGGCAACCGCTCGCTCAATCACCTTGCCCAAGAATGGAAGATTTGAGACTGGGCGATAGTTGGCCATCGTGGCCGCATCTAAAGATGTTTTTTTTAAGAAGCGGTTTAATAACCGCCTCTTTCAGCGGGTCTGGGAAGGCTCCCTCACGGAGGGAAGCATTCACCACCCCACGAAGCCCATCGCCCAGTCCTTCCTGGCTAGCTTTTATAAGCCAGGATGGGCAAGGATCCAGGAGACAGGTGGTTGGCTTCACTTGTCCAAGCAGCCTGTCCACATCCTCGGAGGTAACAGATTGGAATTGATCCCACTCAACTTGACTAGACAGAACTCTAGCACTCTCCCGCCCCGGTCCTGCTCCCACGGTGGAGTCTACTTCTTCCCGAATCTGAGCGATTTTATCTGCAAAAAACTTTGCAAAATCATTGCAGGAGAACATGTGGCCTGTACCGAGCCCCGATGTTGCAGGTGGTTCCGCTAAATTGTGAACCACCTGAAAAAGTCTCCTGCTGCTGTTTTCTGCAGATGCAATAGAGGCGGTGAAGAAATTCTTCTTCGCCGTCGCTATCGCCACTTGGTAGGCTCGACGTTGAGCTCTAACCTGTGTCCGGTCAGATTTGGAATGAGTTATCTGCCACCGGCGCTCTAGCCGTCTCAACGATTGTTTCAACGATTAGTATTATTCCATTTCATGGGCCATGAGTTCTAGTGCTATGAGAGAAGGACTGTACAAGATGATGATGATGAAAAATAGTTCTCTTGCGTTTAAAGCTAAGATCAGTGAAACAAAACAAACTTTCTCAATTGTGTCTTGCAATCTCCCCAAACCTCAGCTGCAAACAGTGCCAAAGAATTACTGCGCAATTCTGCCTGTATCAAGTTGACACTTCTGAACCTCGCAGCTGGCAGGGAATCGATACTGGACATCTGCACTGTGGAAACCTGATCCAGGCAAACTGCAAAACCAGATTGTGGGTGCCCTGCAGGTGATTTAGGAGCAGGTAGGAGAGTCTGGATGGGATTGCCGCAGTGAAATGGATTTTGCTGCCTATGGAAATATGGATTAAGCATCCGTCCAGGCAGCCCAAGAGGCTACTCAGGGGTAAAATAAGCAGCAAACGAATCTAAAAGCAATTTCACTGGTTCCTTTGGGATGGGGGATGCAGTCCTCTATTTTGAAGGGCTGCCAGAGGACAGTTTTCTATTTAGAATCATAGAATTGAATGGGACCCATAGCTGTCAACGCTTCCCTTTTTTAAAGGGAAATTCCCTTATTCAGAATAGGATTCCTCGCAAGAAATTTTAAGAGAAAAGGAAAATTCATCTCAGATAGATTGCATACCCTTAGGAAAATGCAGTGAAAACCATGTAACAAGGGCACGGTTAAATCTGGTTTTATTGAAACCTGGTTTATTAAACCTGGTTTTATCCAGGATGGAACACATAAAAGTGAATTTCATGCCCCCGTTCTTGGTGCCTGTTTCAATGTCTTCTATTAGCAAGTCCTCCCGGAAGATCGACAAAGAAAAGGATGACTTCATAGTGAAATTTATAGGGGCGATACCCCCCCACCCCAGAACCGCTAAAGAATAAATACATTTTGCACAAGTTTATTAGGGAAGGGGAAGTGATCTTTCCAAAAGTGGAAGATATTTTTTTTACTGTACAGATTAATGGCTCAATTCCTTTCTTTTTTAAAAAAAAGGAGGCTTCAGAACTCCGTTGAACAATTTTTATGGTCTCTGGAGGCGAATCGGACACAAGCTCAGCTTGGGAATAAAAACGGTGATTTCATTATTAAGGCTCTGGAAAGTGCATTCGCGTTACCTGAGCCTAAATATATATACTTCCTCGTACAGGAGTTATCTGCATGAAGGATTTAATGGAAAACTTGTTTCTAAATGGGGATGAAAAGCCCCACCGGGCAGGTTTAAAGATTTTACGAAGAAAGGGTGGTTTATTATTTGCAGCAAAATACTGTTGGTATTGGTGTCTGCTAATGGAAACTAAATTGCCCTTTGCCAATATTTCCTGCTTAGCACCACTGTTATAGTTTCCCTAAAATTCCAAACTATGGACTTGAACTAGATTGGGCCATCAGTATGATTATCAGTGGCATGAGACGAAGTTTTTCCTGGGGGTACAGTTTCGGCCAGAGGTGCAAGGTTGCAAGGCCAGAGGGTGGGCATCTCCCATGTGATGTCTTGATGTCACTCATGTGAGCATCACGCCTTCCTAAGCTGGGCAGAAACTTGCTGGGCTTTGGGAAGGAGCCGCCAGGCCTCTGAAAGGACTCTTCAGAAAGCCAGTGTGGTGTAGTGGTTAAGAGCGATGGACTCGTAATCTGGTGAACCGGGTTCGCTTCCCTGCTCCTCCACATGCAGCTGCTGGGTGACTTCTCTGAAGTCACACTTCTCTGAAGTCACACTTCTCTGAAGTCTCTCAGCCTCACTAACCTCACAAAGGGTTTGTTGTGGGGGAGGAAGGGAAAGGAGATTGTTAGCCGCTTTGAGACTCCTTCGGGTAGTGATAAAGCGGGATATCAAATCCAAACTCTTCCTCAAACTCTTCTTGCCTCCTTCCCAAAGACAGGTGGGCTTTGGGAATGTGGCGGAAGGGCTCTTGAACTCATCCAAGTCATGCCTTCCCCCTCAGCTGGGCAAAAACTTCCCAGGCTTTGGGAAGGAAGCATCAGTAGAACATTTAGGGGGCTAGCCTAGTTCCCCTAGTCCACTGACTGCACGCCCCTGGTAATTATGATTAGGTAAAGGTAAAGGACCCCTGGATGGTTAAGTCCACTCAAATAGGGTTGTGGCACTCATCTCACTTTCAGGCTGAGGGAGCTGGCATTTGTCCACAGACAGCTTTCTGGGTCATGTGGCCAGCATGACCAAACCGCTTCCAGCATAACGGGACACTGTGACATAAACCAGAGAGCACAGAATCGCTGTTTACCTTCCTGCCACAGTGCTACCTATTTATCTAATTGCGCTGGCATGCTTTCGAACTGCTAGGTTGGCAGGAGCTGGGACAGAGCAACAGGAGCTCACCCCGTCATGGGGATTCGAACCGCCAACGTTCTGATTGGCAAGCCCAAGAGGCTCAGTAGTTTAGACCACAGGGCCACCCGCGTTCCTGCTGAGAACAATACCAACTGCACTAAGATAATGAACATGGAATAATTCCACCTGCTAGTTAGCAGATAAACGCCTGTGCTGCTGTAAGGTAAAAGGTAAAGGACCCCTGGACGGTTAAGTCCAGCCAAAGGCAATTATGGGGTTGCGTCGCTCATCTCGCTTTCAGGCCGAGGGAGCTGGCATTTGTCCACAGACAGCTTTCTGGGTCATGTGGCCAGCAGGACTAAACCACTTCTGACGCAATGGGACACTGTGACGGAAACCAGAGCGCACGGAAATGCCGTTTACCTTCCCGCCGCACTGGCCTGCTTTCGAACTGCTAGGTTGGCAGGAGCAGGGACCGAGCAACGGGAGCTCACCCTGTTGCGGGGATTCGAACCGCCAACCTTCTGATTGGCAAGCCCAAGAGGCTCAGTGGTTTAGACCACATCGCCACCCGCGTCTAAACTGAGCCAAGCTGCGGGTAAATCGCAGACTGGCCAGATAGCCCCCTTGTCCTCATGGTTTTAGCCAAAGCAAGCTGGCCAAAAGTACAGCAGAACCGAAGGTGAGATGTTGGTGACAAGTGGAGCTGGAGATAAATTATGGGTGTAGATAGATTGCTTAAACAAACCATGCACTAGCTGGGCCAAGAACCCGCAGAGGACCAGAAAATATATACACGCCCCAGGGGAGCTTTTAACGTAGTTTTCTCCTGCACACTTTCTGCCCAGCAACTAAACCTATAAAATGCGAGGGCTGTTGGATTATCACAGTTAATTATCTTATAGGGAACCCTTGCTGGAGCTGGTGCATCTGGATCAAACGGTTTCCATTTCTGTTGGCCGAGATCCTCCGTCTTGGAGACCAAGTTATAATGCTTAGAGGTGTCTCTGGAGGCTCTGGGTTCAGCAGAGCCCAGCAGGAGAGCTGGCAAATCCATCCAGCACTTTCCGGCAGGCCAAGAGGTGTCTCGACAAAGGAGCTGCTCAACGGAGAGGTGAAAAGCAGGGATGATCGGGGAGAGGCAGAGGGGTGAGCTTCTTCCGATGCCAAAAGAATGCTTCCAAGATCCCCACGGTTGGGGTGGATGGGAAGCTATTGTTAGGACTGAAATAGCACCCAAAAGGTTTATGGTGGACTTGGGGAAGTTGTGGGGGGAGCTTAGATGATATTGCACCAGTGAAATTGGCTAAGATGTACAGGTTAAAAAATAAAAGATGCTGGAAATGTGGAGAAGCAGACGGTGACCTCTACCATATGTGGTGGTCATGCAGCAAAGTGAAAGGCTTTTGGGAATCAATCTATAATGAGCTTAAAAAAATTCTCAAGTATACGTTCCCCAAAAGACCCGAAGCTTTTCTGCTAGGAATGATAGGTAAAGAAATTAAAAAGGAAGATAAGGTGCTATTTCTATATGCCACAACAGCCGCAAGAATCATGTTAGCACAAAACTGGAAAACGGATGTCATTCCCAATATATATGACTGGCAGATTAATTTAACAAATTATGCCGAGCTCGCTAGAATAACTGTTAGAATAAGAGACCAAGATGAACAGAAACTACATGACAATTGGGTTAAGTATTGGACGTATATTGGAATCAAACCTTAAATGACACCAGCGGGAGTGGAAACAACTCTAACAGTAAATTGCTAGTATGTGAAAGAAATAAAATACGTGAATATAAAGTTTATTTGATACTTACCAAAGTTGTAGAAGGAAGTCCAAGGCTCGGCAGAGCCTAAAATCAATGTATTCGAGACTTATGGAATGATTGTATTTTGCATAATTTAAGTATTGAATTTTGTATACGTTTATTAGTACTTATGTATAATATGTATAATTACTAATAAAAATTTATGTGCAAAAAAAAAATAGATGATATTGCATCAAGGAAGCATTTCCCCATACCTTCCACATTGCAAAAAAAAAATAAAAAAAAATGGCAAGGGGTAGTGGGTATCTTTTGCAAGAGCGCAGCATCAATTTTAATTGTGCAACCTGAATGTGCAGGTGTGTTTCTCTTTGCGTTGGATAAACTGCCAAACTTGCCTGGTCCTTGCAGGACATCTTAAAAGTAGAAAAAGTTAAGGTTTAAACCATGTACCAGGCATAGGCAAACTCAGCCCTCCAGATGTTTTGGGACTACAACTCCCATCATCCCTGATCACTGGTCCTGTTAGCTAGGGATAATAATAAATTGTTGTTGTTGTTGTTGTTGTTGTTGTTGTTATTATTATTATTAATAATAATAATAATAATACCCCGCCCTCCCCGGTTCAAAAACTGAGCTCAGGGCGGCTAACAACAAATTTAAAACACTTAATTGTAAAAACAGCATAAAATACAGTATAAAAACATGAATAACAATAAAATTCAAAGTTCAGAAATCAATTTAGGGGAAATCCATCTAATAAGCATTAGATAGTCACCAGGGCTAGCTGGCTGAATTAGTCCTACTTGGGCCAGGGAGGAGGCCAGGGGAGAATTAGCTGTGGGGTCTCAGAGTGGGTAATCTTCATAAAGGGGAGGGGGAGGGAAGAGAAGGGAAATAAAAGATCAGAGTGAATTCAAATTAAAGGCCAGGCGGAATAGCTGTGTCTTACAGGCCCGACGGAAGGAGGTTAAATCCTGAAGGACCCTAGTCTCATGGGGCAGAGCATTCCACCAGGTCGGAGCCATCACTGAAAAGCCCCTGGCCCTGGTGGAGGATAGTCTGTCTTCCTTAGGGCTCGGAACCTCTAAACTATGATTATTCATGGACCTTAAGGTCCTCTGTGGGGCAGACCAGGAGAGGTGGTCCCATAAATACGAGGGCCCTAAGCCACAAAGGGCTTTAAAAGGAGTTGTAGTCTCAAAACATATAGAGGGCCGAGTTTGCCTATGCCTGCCCTACACCAATCCAGAGTGGAGTCTCTAAGACAGTTGGATGAAACCTTCTGGCAACTCCAGCAACCAAGCTGGTGCTAAAAGTATCGCTCTTTCCTTTGGACCACAGGCTGAGACCTTTGGACCTTTGGACCACAGGTCATCTGGGCAGCCCAGGACCTCCAGACACAATGTCCAGGCTTACACCCTGGGGAGGTCACTTCAGTGCTGCTCAAAACAGCGGTTTGACTTTGCCCCTGGAGGTGCACTCCATTGTCTCTCAAGACAGACGGATACGAGCAACAGATTGAAAACTACCGGTGGCCTTCTGGAAGAGACATCTGCGACCCTGGTTTGGCTCCAATTTTGTTGGCACTTATCAGCTGGGTTTGCTATTAGAGGGAGCAACTGTTAAAATTGTGACCTTTACAGTGGCACCTTGGTTCTCAAACTTAATCCGTTCCGGAAGTCCGTTCCAAAACCAAAAGCGTTCCAAAACCAAGGCGCGCTTCCCCATAGGAAGTAATGCAAAATGGATTCATCCGTTCAGACTTTTAAAAAGACAACCCCTAAAACAGCAATCTATCTATCTAACAAGACCATTCATCCATAAAATGAAAGCAATAAACAATGTACTGCAGTCACACAATCAACAAATTAATAGCTGAACTGAGTTCCACAGATACAAAAACAAAGAGCCACAAAAACACAAAAAAGCAAAAACAGACAGACCTCAGTGCCACACTCAAATTGGAAGTGTAACACTCAAAACGGAGCACATTCCGCTTCTGATAAAAAGTTCACAAACCGGAACACTTACTTCCGGGTTTGCAGTGTTTGGGTTCCAAGATGTTTGGGTACTGTAATGGGTTTGAGTTACTCGTGCGTAAACTGTCCCCGTTGGGGAGCTTAATTGCCTGGGTTAAACCGTCCTGACTGCACAGCCCATCTCAGCGTGGCTGCCTCAGTCGCTAGCAGAATCTGTCTGTGGGTGTTTCTTAAACCTTTTCCAGCATAAAAGCTGTTTGACTCCCAGTCGTCTCCGCCTCTCATTGCGCGGAAGCCTTCTGCGCAGGGAGGGCGTGGGCAGTGGAGGACCAGTGCTCTCCTCACTGATGTCCAGGGAAGAATCCCGGAGCTCTGCCTCCGCTTCCCCCATCTGCCCTCCTGGATCCCTGGTGTTACGCCGATTTCCTTCCCCCTCTACCAAGCTGCGTCTCCCCCTGGTGCTGGTACCTTCTCCTGCAGAATCGGGGAGCCTCTCCTTCTCCTTTCGCTCTGATGTCAGTTCCCTGACAGGTACCAAGGCATTTGAGAACCAAGGCACCACTGTATTGATCTTGAGGTTTCATTGTTTAATGGTTTAAGCATGGCATGTTCTAGAGAAGCTCGTCCAGCCTTCCTCCCGTTCTGCTGGCAAAAACTGGAAATGGCTCCGTATAACCTGCTGGCTCTCTTCCTTACATGAGAAATATACTAGGTCAAGGGGTAAAGCCACATGTATCACTCAACTTACTTTCATGTAGTTCAAAAACAGAGACAAGAAATTTGCATAGGCTAATTTAAACACCTACATGCAAATTTAGAAACCCTCACTGTCATTTAAATAGAAACTCAATCCATCTCACTGCAGCAAGGAAGACGATGACTAGGAGATTTGGGTGCCTGCTTGCTGCTGCCTTGACAACAACTGTCAATAGGTTCCAGGCATAGTTGGACCTCAGCTCCCATCAGCATGGACAGCATAGTCCGGTATCATCTAGTGCGAAGATCATGGCCACTGGGCCCATCACCTCCTGGCAAATAGAAGGGGAAGAAATGGAGGCAGTGAGAGATTTTACTGTCTTGGACTCCATGATCACTGCAGATGGTGACAGCAGTCACGAAATTAAAAGACACCTGCTTCTTGGGAGAAAAGCAATGACAAACCTAGACAGCATCTTAAAAAGCAGAGACATCACCTTGCCAACAAAGGTCCGTATAGTGAAAGCTATGGTTTTCCCAGTGGAGATATATGGAAGTGAAAGCTGGACCATAAAGAAGGCTGATCGCCGAAGAATTGATACTTTTGAATTCTGGTCTGGAGAAGACTCTTGAGAGTCCCATGGACTGCAAGAAAATCACACCTCTCCATTCTTAAGGAAATCAGCCCTGAGTGCTCACTGGAAGGACAGATCCTGAGGCTGAGGCTCCAATACTTTGGCCACCTCATGAGAAGACTCCCTGGAAAAGACCCTGATGTTGGGAAAGATCGAGGGCGAAAGGATAGAATCATAGAATCATAGAGTTGGAAGAGACCACAAGGGCCATCGAGTCCAACCCCCTGCCAAGCAGGAAACAAGGGGCCGAAACAAGAAGGGGACGAAAGAGGACAAGATGGTTGGACAGTGTTCTCGAAGCTACCAGCATGAGTTTGACCAAACTGCAGGAGGCAGTGGAAGACAGAAGTGCCTGGCATGCTCTGGTCCATGGGGTCACGAAGGGCTGGACACGACTAAATGACTAATCCTAAATGTCTAAACGCAACCTAGCAGTTCGAAAGCATTTCAAACGCAAGTAGATAAATAGGTACCGCTCCGGCGGGAAGGTAAACTGTGTTTCCATGTTTCTGTTCATCAGAAGCGACTTAGTCATGCTGGCCACATGACTGGGAAGCTGTATGCTGGCTCCCTCGGCCAATAAAGCGAGATGAGCGCCACAACCCCAGAGTCAGCTACGACTGGACCTAACAGTCAGGGGTCCCTTTACCTTTACCTAAACAACAATCATCTAGTGCAGCCTTTCTCAACCTGTGGGTCCCCAGATGTTGTTGAACTACAACTCCCATCACCCCTAGCTAGCAAGGCCAGAGATCAGGGATGATGGGAGTTGTAGTCCAACAACATCTGGGGACCCACAGGTTGAGAACCGCTGATCTTGGAACCAGGAAAAAGGACGTTGGATAAACTTAGAATGAGAAATGTTCTCTGTAATTAAACTATTAGTGTAATATTAAGGAAATATTAAGAGATGTTGGAAAGAAAGTAATTGGCTTTTGCAGAAAGGTTAAATATGGTTAAAATTTTAGAACTTTTAGAGATCTGAGGATAAGATAAAATCAATGAAATTAATGTAAAAAAGGAGTGGCTGAGTAATAAGGTGAAATAAGAATTTGCAAGAATGGTTTGATTATAAATGAAAATATGAAGTAATATTATATGAGGATATATAATTAAGGGTAAGATAAGAGGGTACGAATTTGCTGAATAAATTTTTAAATGGAATACAAAGAGGGAGGTGAGAGGAAGTCAGGAAAATAAGTAAGAGAATGGTAGAAATTGAAAGGAGGGATTTTTATTTGTATTTTTTTTCTTTTTTTTGGTTCTTGCTTTTAGGTGGAATTTTTGGCTTTGGGGTTTGTTTGTTTTTTGGTGTTTAACTTAATAAAATATTATTTTTAAAAAAAAGAGAACCGCTGATCTAGTGGGTCACAGGCTTCCCATCCCGATCTTTATGGGATCTCATTATCGAGGTCTTTAGAGCTGCCTGTTTCAGGCCTGCTTCCACTTAGGTTTTGGCCACATGCATCTATCCCTTGTTGATTGATGGGATATTCTTCTCCCACTCCAAAACAGGTTTTCCTCCCTCCTCAGCTGCCCTGTGCCAATATGGTTTTCGTTAGGAACTTTTCAGATCGCGCTTTGACGGTGCTTGGCACTCTTTGCTCCTTTTGCATTACCCGTTGCGCCAAAGGCAGCTGTTCCACTTTAATTTCTAACCCCCCATGCGTTGCTGGTTGCAAACCAGTTCAGGGTGGGGTTTTGTTTTGTTTGAGGGAAAACGAGAGCTTACGAATTTAACAAAATGGCAAGAGCAATTAACCTCGCCTGCTACAACACACTTCGGCTGCCTGGAATATAACCCCAGTACTTTGGTGCTGCGAGCTACTGCAATTCGTCTCCAAGATTAATCCTAGCCTTCATTTCCTCCATATGTTTAAGACTACAATTCCCATCAGCCCCAACCTGTGCTTTATCCCGGCACAGTGATGTCTATGCTGGCTTGGTTACGTCCACAGAATGGAAGATGGCAGGAGACAGACCGTCAGGAGACAGACCGTCAGGTCATCCATTCATAGCAGTGACCAGAGGAGGAATGACTGCTGGAGGTGTGCAGAGAAAAAGCGCCATGGCGCATCTACAGCAGCACAACCGGACGCCTTCATCTGCCCCAGCTGCAACAAAACATGTCGCTCCCATAGCAGTCTCTACAGCCACAGGTGCTGCAACCTTCCAGCAACTTGACTTCACCTGTAAAAGCACCTCCACTGTCTCCCGAGACAGATGCCAATGACATATCTCTTGTTTAAACTGCCAGATTTGAACTACAACTCCCACTGTCCATTGGCTATGCTTGCAGGAGCTGATGGGAGTTGCAGCCTGGCAACACCAGGAGGATCAAAGCCCCCTCCCCCCGTGTTCGAAATTAGCCAGGGGCCAGGAGCATTTTGCACCTGGCTATTGGCCTGGAGGGCATCTGACATCTCCACCATCTGAAGGTGCATGTCTAGGGGGCCAATGTTTTCACACACCAATACCCCAGCCTGTAGAATTCTATCAGTTATATTTTATCTGCACATCTGGAATGAATTTCCAGAACCAAAATGCTTTTTCTGTGCAGCCTGAGCAGGGGCAGTGAAGGACATTATAGTTACCGTATTTTTGGCTCCTTAAGACAACTTTTTTCTTCCTAAAAAGTAAGGGGAAATGTCTGTGCATCTTATGGAGCGAGTGCGTGGTCCCCGGAGTTGAATTGTCCAGGGGCAAAAAGCAGATCATGCTTTTTTCTTTTGAAAGAGGGAAGGGGGTGTTGAAACAAAGCCGCTGATCGTTTGCCGATCGGGGAGAGAGATAAGGGACGCTAGAGATAAAGGAGGCTGCCTGGGAGGGGGGAGGTAAAGACAACAAACTTGCAAAGGGGGGGAAACAGGAAAACTAAAGCAATAAGGAGAAAAATTAGAAAAGGAGGAGCAAAAAACTGCTCCAGCTAAGGAAAAGACACGAAGACAAACAAGAGGGAAGGGAGTGTTGAAAGGAAGCAGCTGATCGGTGGGATCGGGAGAGATAAAGGACGCTAGCGGAGGCTGCCTGGGAGAGGGGAGGTGAAAGCCCATGGATCCTCAGGATCTTTGCATTGGGTCACCCTAAATTCACCATCAGATCACATAGCATGTCCATGGCTACAGCCTGCACCAAAAAAATCACGCATCCACTGTTTCTTGGGGCTGCAGTGGTGCAAAAATGTGGTTACAAAGCATGGATCCACAGGATTTTTGCATTGGGTCACCCCAAATTCACCATCAGATCACATGTCTGTGGCCACAGCATGAACCACAAAAATCATACATCCACTGTTGTGTTCAGAATATTTTTTTTCTTATTTTCCTCCTCTAAAAACTGGGTGCGTCTTAAGGTCAGGTGCGTCTTATGGAGCGAAAAATACGGTAATTGTTGTAGCTTGTCTTCACTTACCCCCTAATACACCTCCCTGCTCACAATTGTGAATAATATTCTTATGTTATGAATGGTCCATGTCACCATTAAGAAAGAGAGGTCGGAATAGGCCAATATATATGCGGACTGTCTCCGGATCAAGTCGCTTTTAAGTTCTCAAAGTTCTAGCTCAAGGTTGTCCTCTGAACTAGCCAGATATTTAACTGAGAATCAGTCACTCCATCATTTAAAAAATAAGACTTTAGAGCAGTCTTATCCCAAAATGGCAACTAGACATTCCATTTTGGTGACTACAAATTTGGTTTAAAGAGCCATTTGGCCCCTAGCTTATATATCCGAGTTTCTAACACTGGTTCCCCAGCCCAGCTATATAGAAAGCTAGCATCTTAAAAAGCAGAAACATCACCTTGCTGACAAAGGTGCATATAGTTAAAGCTATGGTTTTCCCAGTAGTGATGTATGGAAGTGAGAGCTGGACCATAAAGAAGGCTGATCGCCGAAGAATGGATGCTTTTGAATTATGGTGCTGGAGGAGACTCTTGAGAGTCCCATGGACTGCAAGAAGATCAAACCTATCCATTCTGAAGGAAATCAGCCCTGAGTGCTCACTGGAAGGACAGATCCTGAAGCTGAGACTCCAATACTTTGGCCACCTCATGAGAAGAGAAGACTCCCTGGAAAAGACCCTGATGTTGGGAAAGGAGAAGGGGATGACAGAGGACAAGATGGTTGGATAGTGTTCTCGAAGCTACCAGCATGAGTATGACCAAACTGCGGGAGGCAGTCGAAGACAGAAGTGCCTGGCGTGCTCTGGTCCAGGGGGTCACGAAGAGTCGGACACGACTAAACGACTAAACAACAATACACCACCCTATACCCAAAGGTCTCAGGACCCAAAGGACCCTGATGTTAGGAAAGATGGAGGGCACAAGGAGAAGGGGACGACAGAGGACGAGATGGCTGGATATTGTTCTCGAAGCTACCAGCATGAGTTTGACCAAACTGTGGGAGGCAGTGGAAGACAGGAGTGCCTGGTGTGCTCTGGTCCAGGGGGTCACGAAGAGTCGGACACGACTAAGCAACTAAACAATAACAAGCATTTGGAACACAAAAGATTGCCCACCCTACTAAATATACTGCACTGTTCTGATATTCCAGCTGTCTGTCCGCAACTCCATTTTTGCAGTCTCTCTCTACTGGAGGCTGTTCCGTTGTCAAACATCCACGGAGCCACTTAACAGCTATGCAGAACTTTAACCCACAAGACCTCCATGTAAGCTCCAGAAATAGCTCAATTAATAAAACGTCACTTCTCGTCCACTGTACAGTTTCTGCAGCTTGCGAAAAGAGCCATGCCATTCAGCAGAACCTTACAAGATGATCACTCTCACTACAGCATCTGGAGAATCGGTTATGGCACTCAATTCGGCTCAGGAGCAGCAGGAAATTAGCACACAGAGCACATTAAGAAACTAATCCTCGGATTTATGCTAAGCACTTTCAAAACACAACAGCACCTGCACCGCTGAGAGCAACTCTTTCCAATCCCTCCGGGAATTTAAAAATAAAACAAAACGGGGGTGCAAAACCGTTGCACTTTGGGGGTGCAAAACTTCATGTTACTATTCTTCTGCAACCATTTTAAAAATTAAATGTTTCCAATTTTAATAATCTTATGCAAACCACTTTGGGAGGTCTATCTGAAAAGCAATATATAAATAGTGTATTTATTTTTAAGTGACACAAGCATTCAGGTTGCTTTTGGATTTTATGCAAAGTGTTTCCCATGCCAAAAAACTCTTTCAAAGTGCTTCCAAAGATCCCAGTGCCAGATTCCAGACTCTGGAGAAAAGTTTTTAGATGCCTCGTGACACCCTCTCGCATCTTCTGACAAGCTGTTTATGGGAATCCCCATTTTCTGGGAATGCGTCTGTCAAAATCATATCTCCCAACCCTACCCTCTGAAGTCCAGAAGCTACTTCAGAATCACACTTTTTATTTTTAAACTGTACAGTCATACCTCAGCTTCCAAATGCATTGGGAGTCGAACGTACCGGCTTCCGAACAATCGAAAACTGGAAGTGAGTGTTCCAGTTTTTGAACGTTCTTTCTGAAGCCAAATGTTCAACGGCTTCTGCAGCTTCTGACTGGAGCTTCCTGCGGCCAATCAGAAGTTGCGCTTCGGTTTCCAAATGTTTCAGAAGTTGAATAGACTTCTGGCACAGATTACGACCTATTGGAAGACCGGAAAATGCTAGAACATTAGCAGTGGCAAAGTTTTTATCGGCAAGAACCAATGATCCCTATATTCTGAACAAAGTGCTTGTTTAACCTGGAGGTAGGCTGTATGAGTTGTGTATTGCTTTGTAACGATTTGTTGGGTCTCTGGACTGTAATAAAGATTGTTGTTGTTGATTACGATCAACTTCCAAGGTACGACTGTACAATTCTACGATCTGGTCATAGATGCTGGACTAGACGGGCCATTGGCCTGATCCAGAAAGGCTCTTCTCAGGTTTATAACAGGCCTTGCTAGTAAGTACCAGAATCCTCTCTGCACACAAGTTCTGTGGCAGACACTCAGGGTTTGCCTGGCAGGTGACCCAACACACAAAGTGTTCCTGGATGGGAGAGTTTGAAAAACCATTGCTTCAACAGCAGAATCTTTCCTGGGCCCTGTAAAAAGACCAATCATTTGTGTACACACACACACACACACAGAGAAAGAGAGAGAGAGACAGACTGCTCTATGGCCACAGCACACATATAATACCAAAATAGCAAATTCACATTTTATTCTGGATGGAAATAAAACTATACAAAAACGTTTCCTTTGTTTGCCAAAAAAATACCAGCAGGAAAAAAATCTTCATAGGACTTCTACATTTTTCTTTAAAAAAAAACCAAACCAAAACAGAACAGAACATATCCTCCACTTTGCTCTTCTGCCTAACTAGGCTTTGCAATTCATATTCTGGAGGCTAGTAAAAACCTATAGATGCAAGTCTGGCCGACGCACAGTTTTAGATGCTCTTGGAATATAGTTTTCTGTTGTTGTTCCTTTTACAAGATAGCTTCATTTCTTGGGGGGGGGGGGTGTGGAGAGCTCTCTTCCAGTCCTAAAAGTAGAGGAGAGGTCAAAGAGGGCCATCAAACAGTCAATGGAACAGAAGGGAAACGAGGGCAGCAAGATGAAGTTAGCGCACCCCTTTGAAAAAAAAGACACATTCCTCCGGAACGGCCGGACTAGGATCACCGAAATGAGAAGGGGCCAAAAACCCTTGTCTAAAATCCTCTGTGCAGAGTGTGGTCGGAAGTCCTGCAAGTCTCAGGGGAACTGAACTCCAGACACATAAAAGAATTTCGACAACAAATTAGTTTAGGACAGGGGTAACCATCATAGGGTTGTCCTTGTACCGCAGACTCCAATGTCTATCAGCCCCAGCCAGCAAGGATGATGGAAGCTGGAGTCCAGTAACATTAGGAAGGCATGGATTAGACCCAACTCAAACTGCTCTAAATAGTTCATTTAAATGTATACCATTTTAGAAGATTTCCCTGTCCGGGGTTCAGGGAGACCCATAAGCCAAAACAGCAACAACCCGGCACATTTTGTTCATTTCTAAAGGGCATTTTTTAGTTATCTGGGCAGAAGTATGGCAACCCATGGACTGGGTTTCCCTAAAGCGAAGAGATTAAACTGCGTCGTATTGTAAGGGACGGCAGGTGGGGAAGAGAGAGCAGGCGCACAGTTGCAGCAACTGCAGACTCTGTGCAGTTTTAAATAATAAAAGCTTTACAGAACGGTAAATCGGGGCAGGAGGGGGTGGGGAGGGCAAGAAGCAACAAAACCTGAGCAATTGCTCAGGGCTTGTTGAGGAAACACGCCGTAGAAACAGAAAGTTGCTTGCTATGACCCAGCTACTCCTCTTCCAGTTAGGAACCCCCAAGTTAGGAACCAAGTCTCCAAAACAGACAAGGGAGAACTGCCCCGTTCCTGTGTTAAGTCTCTTCCGTCGCTTCTGAACTGTTAGGGGGAAGGAAATCCTCCTCTACTTTCTCGGGGTACTGCTTGATGTAGGTGTCAACCATCATATCCAAGTCGTGCTTAATGTCAAAGTTGATGTTGAGCAGGGCCAGGTGGCTCGACCTCTGCTGGGTCAAGGTGTTCCTTAGGTAGGCCTTCAAGCGCCTCCGGCCCACCTCAAATTTCTCGTTCTCCACCTTCATTATCGGCAGGATGGAGAGGACCTTGAGCAAGGCGTACACGTTGGGGAAAAACTTGATGTCGGGCAAATGGAGGGCTTCGTAAATGGTGGTGGGGAGCTCAATGTCCTTCCCTCTGTGCTTCCACTTGATTCTCCAGCAGTGAAGCTCCGCGGAGAGCGTGTCAGGATTGGGGAGGTCGTTTTTGTGCATGTCGGCATGGTGCTCCTCGGACGTGTTGAATTTGAGCTGCCCCATGACCGAGGGCACCAGAGACAAGCACTTCAGAGCCCTCAGGTGCTGCTCAGAGAAGATGTCTTTCAGCTCCTGAATTATGTGCTCCATGGTGGGGATGCTAAGGGCTTCCTTGTAGTAGTTTTCCGGGGTGATTTCGGAGTCCAAGCTCCCTTGCTGGGCACGGCTGAATTTGCCGGGCAGTTTGACGGGCAGGTCCAGCTTTGTGGCCAAGGTGGTGGCTTCCTCAAACCAGAACTCGTGGTACACCTCGATGTTCTCCATCACCTCGTTCAGGGAATGCAAGACCGCCGTCAAACTGCTGGCCGCAAAGAAGACGTCCGAGGTCTGGCCTTGGAGGTTCTTGCCAAAGGCCCTGGTGAAAGAGAGAATGTTTTTGATGATCACGACGGTGACCACAAAGTCAAAATCCGACAGGGCGGTGGAAAGCGTGCACGCCCGGCTGGCAACCGAGCTGTTCCACCGGACGGAAGTATCGTTTATGGAGTCCAGGCACAATACCAGGGCTTGCATGAGGTCCACGACAATCTCAAAGGTGTCGTGGCGGCCCGTCCAGTGGGAACGCACCACTTCCTTCAGCTCGTTCCCCCGTTCTTCGCTGTTCGGAAAGAGAACGGAGATGACATTGTCCAAATCGGCTAGCAACTGGGGCGACTGATGGAAAAACGTGCAAACCTCCTCTATCTTTCCGAGGGCGATGGAAATGCCCAGGACTGGAATAGATTTGGCTAGCCAAATGTTCAAGGCACAGGAAGACGACAGCGTATAAACAGCCTGAGGGTATTTCTCTAAGATCCTTGTAGCCACAGTCTTCATTTTCGAGGCAAACCCACTGGAGACGATATAGGCTTGGCCTCGACAGTACTCCATGTTCAAGCCCCACTTTTCGGTAATGGTCGTGTGGAACTTAACGGACAGGATTTCGGGGTCCGCCTCATACGGCAAGAACCCTATGAATTCCTCCTTCAGGTTGTGAGAATCGTCCACAAACCTCACCAGCACCGGCAAGTGTTCCTCGCCGGCAAGATCCACCACCTCTTCTGTGATGATGGAGAAGAAGTGAGAGTCCCTGACCTCGCGGAGAGTCTCTTCCCGCACGCAGCTTTCGCATATCTCCAGCATTTGCTTCTGCTGGGCTTTGGAGCAGTAGGCGAGGTTCACAGCCGTGGTCTCAAACCGCTTCCGCAGAACCTCATCTCCGGAATTTATCCTGAATTCCAAGAGAGACTGGAAGTTGTCTGGAGTAAAGATCCCCTCAGGGAGTTCGTCAGCGCTGTGGCCGTCCAAAGGGATGTTCTGCTTCCCCATCAGGATTAAAATCTCAAACAGAGATTTAAGGTAATCTTTGTTTTCCCTCTCCTCTTGCGTTAAAGGGACATCGTCTTCGACCGGCTCGTCGCCTCCTTCCTCAGAGGCTGGGTTCCGCATGTCGTTGTCGACAGATTCCTGGTTCATCTTTTCCTGCTCAAAGGCTTCATCAACTACGAGAGGAGATAAAGATATATTTAATATGGAAACGCCAGCAACACCAACTCATCGTCTGCGGCGCTCCAGAACTCTTTGACCATGGGTAGTCAACAATGGTGCCCCCTCCAGATGACGTAGACTACAACTCCCATCATTCCTGGCAACTGGCCAGGTTGACAGGGGCTGCTGGGAATTGGAGATCAGAACACCAAAAGCGCACTATGCTGGTGACCCCCTTGGATCGGTGTTTCCTCAAACATGGGCCCCCCAGATATTGTTGGACTACAACTCCCATCATCCCTAGCTAGCAGGACCAGTGGTCAGGGATGATGGGAGCTGTAGCCCAACAATGGCTGAGAAAGATGTACTGCCTTAGCCAATAGACAGCACTGCATGTATAACAATATTAACAGCTGCACATACTTTTCAATTACCGTATTTTTCGCTCTATAGGGCGCACCTGACTATAGGGCGCACCTAGTTTTCAGAGGGGGAAATCAAGCCTGTGCGCTTCTCCCAGACCTTCTCCCTGCTATTGCGGGAGGTGGGGGAATTCCCCCATCTCCCGCAAAAGCCCACAGGAGGGAGAAGGGGCTCCTGCGGGCTTTTCGACCGAGAATGTGGGGCAGCGCTTCCCCCCACCGCCAGCCTCAAAACCAGGTCGGGGAGCCGCGCGAAGGCGCCACGTGCCTTCCCGCTGCCCCCTGAGCCTGTGGGGCTGGCGGTGGGGGGAAGCGCTGCTTTCCCCCACCGCCAGCCTCAAAGACCAGACTCTCCTGGCTTCAGTGAAAGCAACGCGAAGCCTCCGGAGCGCAGGCTTTGGAGGCTTCGTGCTGCTATCGCTGAAGCCAGGGAGCCCTTAATTTTGGGAGGGGGAAAAGTGCATCCTATAGAGCGAAAAATACGGTAATATTGCAATGTGATTTTGGTATACACATACATGTAACTTGTTTCTTTTTATTTGCATGTTTAATGACTATTTTAGATTGCCAACTGTAAACCACTCAATGGTGGAGGGCATATTAACTTTCTACGAAGAACACAATACACATGT
Organism: Podarcis bocagei; assembly: GCF_964188305.1. Classification (NCBI taxonomy): domain Eukaryota; kingdom Metazoa; phylum Chordata; class Lepidosauria; order Squamata; family Lacertidae; genus Podarcis; species Podarcis bocagei. Next base: position 99,809,543 of record NC_138130.1, on the reverse strand, counting down.
AATAAATTTCTCTTATCCCAATGAAGGACTCAGGCCCATTGCACACTTTAGGACAGGGCTAACCTGACATCTCCACCATCTGGAGGTGAGGATCATTGGATCTGGAACGTTTTCACATACTAACAACACAGCCTGTAGAATTCTACCCATTATATTTTTATCTGAACCATCAGACTGAATTTCAGGAACCCAAAAGTCATAGCTGAAAAATACGACTTTCAAGCCCCAAAATAGCAACTAGACATTCCGTTTTGGCTACTGTAACCCTGGTTTAAGGAGCCATTTGGTGCCTAGCTTATATATCTGAGTTTCTAACACTGTTGGTGAGTGTCTCTGTAGGCCAGCCTGTGTCAACCTGGTACCCTCCATGTGCTTTGGGGCTGTAGTCCCAAATATATGGTTTGCGAAGGCTGCTGTAGGCTGCGTGTGTTTGCAACCACATGGTCGTCCAAGGACTACTTTTGGTGTATGGCTAAGAATACAGCGTATGAAAGCTTTGGACCTCTTCACCGTTCACCACACAGCAGACACGATTCAGCCAAAGTCCCATTGATTTAAAGGGAGAGAAGAGACTTAAAAATCATATGCTAAATTCTTCCACTGATACCAATAGGGCTTGGCTGGATTGTGCACAAGTCGCAATCCCAGGAGTTAAGAGAGCGTTTAATACCATCGAGTCATTGTATTGACGTAGGACATTTGCATTCAGCCTTTTACGCAAGGAGGAAGTGGCTTCCTGGAGAAACAGGACCAAAATATGGTATTTTCTAATGATAAGCTAATTGCCTCCAGAGGTTTTCCCTCCTTCAATTGTCCGATCAACTTACTCTTTTGCTGCTTTAATGTTCTTATTTCTTCTTCACTCTGAAGATAGAGAAAAACAAGAAATTCTATGAGGCACCGACAAGTCACTAGAAATCTACTAATTTTGTAAGCAGGAGTCTTTTGAATCCAAACGTATATTCCGGTCCATTAGGGATAAAACTGTCTTTGCCTGCGTGGCTTCGGAAGCCTACAGAAAGAAATGGGGTTTTATTTCATAGTAGTACCTCCTGGAAGTGTTCAGAGAACTGCACAGAGGAGGAAGAATACAGTGGTACCTCGGGTTAAGTACTTAATTCGTTCCAGAGGTCTGTATTTAACCTGAAACTGTTCTTCACCTGAAGCACCACTTTAGCTAATGGGGCCTCCCGCTGCCGCCGGAGCACGATTTCTGTTCTCATCCTGAAGCAAAGTTCTTAACCCGAGGTACTATTTCTGGGTTAGCGGAGTCTGTAACCTGAAGCGTAAGTAACCTGAAGCGTATGTAACTCAAGGTACCACTGTATTTCACACTGCAAGGCACAAAAACCAAACCCTCCTCACTTTCCAAGTCCACAGAGAGCTGGCGAATGCTGAGAGGGGGTCGTGCCTCATATTATGCTGGGTTTTGGAGAAATGGCAAGAGGGACTTGCTCCACTTCTGGCTTCCTTCCACAAACGAAGAAGCCAGTCTGCACTCTGCAAGCATACCTGAGAGTTTGGGGGACGGGACGTTGACAGTGCCAACCACAATAGTAACAGGCAACTCAGCAAAGTCTTGTGCGCCCCTTAAGAGCACCACCAGCCCAGGTGGAAGTGGAGGAAATGAGTGCTTTCCTCTGTTGCCTTTATATATATATATTCCAATAAATAAATAAATATTCAACCCCGCATTTGGAAGAGACCCATCAAACTGTCAATTTCTCAGAAGACCAAGGATGCTAAAACAAACAAGAGATTTGTAATTGAAGACACGGCAAAACATACAGTGTAGAAGAAAACCTGGGCTATTCCCATTCCTCTTGTACTGAACTAGACCGTTTGGGCATAACTGTATCGCTAGCCTCTCTGAAATTACTTAACAGCGCTAACTTCTCTCAGGATGTTAACAGGTGTCAAAACACTTTGCGACTTTAGACTCCGTCTTTGTGGCTGTGGTTATGTAGAGGACGTACCTCATTTTTTCAATCTGTTGCCTTATTTTTCTTCTGCAAATTTCCACCATTTTTTAGACCCAGTTGTGGAGGTAAAAGCAAATTAATCTGAATTGCAAAACAAACAAACCCAAAACAAATTTCTGCCATGTTTTCACAAAATAAATTAAAGGTACCCCTGACCGTTAGGTCCAGTTGCGGACGACTCTGGGGTTGCGGCACTCATCTCGCTCTATAGGCCGAGGGAGCCGGCGTTTGTCCATAGACAGCTTCTGGGTCATGTGGCCAGCATGACTAAGCCACTTCTGGTGAACCAGAGCAGGACACGGAAACGCCATTTACCTTCCAGCCGGAGCGATACCAATTTATCTACTTGCACTCTGACGTGCTTTCGAACTGCTAGGTGGGCAGGAGCTGGGACCGAACAACAGGAGCTCACCCCGTTGTGGGGATTCAAACCGCCGACCTTCTGATCAGCAAGCCCTAGGCTCTGTGGTTTAGACCACAGCGCCACACGTGTCCCTCTTTCACAAAATAGGGTGACGCTATTAGCAGTGGTGGGACTCGACTTGGCAGTTTCTGAAGTTTGATCCAGTTTTCTGCCTCCACAGTAGTATAGTAAATAAATTATATTTTTCTGCTACTGGGAGTATATTGTCTTGTTATAATTCCTTTCTTACTTCTTTATTGTGTTGACTTCAAGCCACAACAGGGAACAAAGACTGACTGGTCGGCTTAGTTGTAGCATCTCAGTCCAACGCAAACCTACCAGCTCTTTAATTCTCTTCCTGTGTCTGCTATGTGGGTTGTTCAAATGGCTCGTGAGGTCGAAAATTGTTGGCACGGCGTTGTCTCGTAAAACAGTCCTGTAGGGACTCTGCAAAGAGAAAAGCAAAAGTCTTCATCTCTCATTGTTTTACAGCATGTTTCTTTAAGTGGGGGAAAATAAGTTCCCAGGGAAGGTGCAGAGGGATTTCTCAGCCTAGGTTACTATCCTTCATTTAGAATCAGGAGGGAGCCTTCTGGAAAACGGCAAACCACCAAGAGAGCATGTGGCGAATCTGCTTTTATATACCTTAGCTTTTGGATTTATGTTAGCTCTTATCCATCCCTGCCAAGTACAGTTAAGTATGATTCTGATCAACTCTCAGAACCAACACGATCGCCAGAAACAATAACAATGTGAAAAACTTTATGGAATAATTCAAAACATCAAAACTAACAAACTGAAGTCTCTGAAAGTCCTTAAATGAATCACGGTGCCAGACTTTCCCCGGCAGAGAGCAAGCTGTGAAGCTTTGTATAATCAGAAAATGTCCTATTCTGATGTCCAACTCTGAACTCTGCTGAACAGTGTTTCCGGATAACAACTATTGTTTCGTTGAATTCTTCATCAGCCAATTAATTCAACACTCGTTAAGTAGCACAGTGACTACATAATCGCATGAGCACTGTTCCAGAGTATTTTTCATTTTTCATTATATCTATTCTAAAAAAGATTGGTTAATGAAGAAATTACATATCGTTCTACTTACACCGAGTAAAGTCTGGCACCGTGATTCATTTAAGGACCTCCAGAGACTTCAGTTTGTTAGTTTTGATGTTCTGAATTATTCCATAAAGTTTTTCACATTGTTATTGTTTCTGGCCATTGTGTTGCTTTTGATATTGCGAACTCTCAGAACTGCCTGGCCACAGAGACAAATAAATTCGTTTAGGGCATTTATACCCCACCCTGTAGACCAAAAACTCTCAGGAGCAGCTTACAAAATCAGTATTAAATCAGCTCCTGCCCTCAGGCGTGCAAGCAAAAGGGACACAACACACAAGGAAAAAGGAGCTGGGGGGAAGAGAGACTACGATGCACGTTTTCCAAGTTAACAGTTCTTATAAATCCAGCTAAAAGTAGCAACTCCTCACAGATGTCACTGACATTTCTGGATGCATTGCACTTAATAGGGCAACTGAGTTCTTGTCCCCCATCCCACCCAAGAAGAACTCTTCCCACCTGCCCTGCCCCCAGGTCAGACCAGGGAACCAAATAATCCAGATAATGGGAGGCTATTGAAACCAAACTGCTCTTAGAAGAAGGTTTGGCAAGCGGCTTTCCTGCCAAGACATCAGCAAGGAGAAAGAGTATTTTTATGTTGGGACCAAGCAAGTTGAAGTTGCATAAGAGGCATACTTTTAATGCACCAGTTGCACTCCTACAAAGTGCAACCAATGAATGAGACAAACACAATTGTAAAATGCATATACAGTCATACCTCGGGTTAGATGTGCTTCAGGTTGAGCGTTTTCAAGTTATGCACCGCGGCGACCCGTAAGTAACAGAGCGCGTTACTTCCGGGTTTCGCCGCTCGCACAGACGCTCAAAATGACATCACGCGCATGCATGGAAATGGCAAAATGTGACCCGTGCACGCGCAGTCACGTCTTACTCAGGATGCAAACGGGTCTGTGGAATGGATGCCATTCGCATCCGGAGGTACCACTGTATTCTGTGGGTATACTCATCCATGCAGTCCGCTACAGCTCTCTGTGGAGTGTCCTTTTAACGGCAGACATGAGTTTGCAACCATGTTTGGAGGAGAGGATGAACACTGCTGGGTTATAGTCTAGGGTTCTCAGACGAGCGAGTGATGAACAGTTTCTGGTCCCAGTTTCATTTATGTGATTGTTACGCTGGAGTTCTGAGACAACAAGGAAGGCAGCCAGCAAAATGTTGCCATACTTATACAGTGGGTGCTTGGGTTGCAAACGTGATCCGTGCGGGAGGCACGTTCGCAACCCGCAGCGTTTGCAACCCACAGTGCCGTGTCTGCGCACACGCGGGATGCGATTCAGCGCTTCTGCACATGCACTGAAACCCGGAAGTAACCCAATTCCGGTACTTCTGGGTTCAGCACAGTGCGCAACCCGAAAACGTACAACCTGAAGTGTCTGTAACCCGAGGTATGACTGTACTTTGAATCCCCTCCCAACATCCAACACTCTTGGAGAGAGGATTTTAAAAGGCAACTAGTGGGGTTTTTTTTACATGGGGGGGGGGGGGAAACAGCTGCTTTCAGGGAATTATATTAATGCATATGTGATTCTCACGCAAGCCCTTCCTCAAAAGGCTACCTGCCAATCCGGGGGGTACAGGGGGAGGCACCTGATGTTTTAAAGCAAAATTCTACACCAATGTAGCAAAAGTGAAGCCAGCTGCTTCTGCATCCCATGTGCAAGCTAATCCACTTGGCTATTTAAAATATTATTCTAAAAACGTTTTTGAGGACATAAAACGCCATTTGATTTTAGAGATGGAATTCTCCCCAGCAGAGTTTCAGGCAAGGCCTCTTCAAGGAAACCCAGTGTTTTCAATGGGAGAGCCCAATCGCTGCTTTTCTCCGACACATACAGTGCCGATTCCCAGAACACCAATACACCCCCCTGCATTTTTTCATATTTAAGTAATCCTGCAAGGCTTAAAAGCACTGAAAGCACACAGGTTAAGCACGCACAGGAGAGGGCAGAAGGCAACCCACACATTCCAGCTGGCGGGAAGACCCAGTCAATTAGCAACAGGCAGTAAATCAAGTCGCGAAAAGCATTTTGTTTGATAAGACGTTCCTGGGACTCGAGTTAACGCAGGAGGAAGGCGGAATCCACAGTTGCATGTCGCATAGGAAGCAGGAGACAATTACTTCCGATTCCTTTTACTTACACTCCTACATATCATCGAGGTTTCAAAGTGCTTCGCGCACAGCCTGTAGTGCTTGTTCAATTGGTCGGGCGTCTTATCTTCCAAATCGGCCCTTCGGCAGTTCTCAACCCAACGCTGACATCTGCGAGAGATAACAGGTCATTAGCTCCCAAAACAATAGTTGCCAGAGAAGGCGCTCCTCCTCCACCAAACAGATAAAGTCATTTAGAGGTGCCTGTGAGCCACGAAAGACAGTACCCGCTGCGTTTATGCAAGACGGCTCTGGGAAGAGAAAAAGTCCAACCAAGTCTCTGCAGGAACTAGGACTCTGCCACTCCTTTATATTGCTTTCTACATGTCTTAGTGAGTGCTGATCCTATGCTACTTGATGTACCCGTTAGGACCATTTAACTGCTGGTGAAGAGTTACTATCATCATCCAGAAGAACTGTTCCGTTCTCCACGTTTCGGAGCATCCACTGTCGCACGGTCACAGGACTTTGACTGTTGAAAGGCTTGTTTGCCTCTTTGACGCTTATGGACTATACAGTAGTACCTCGGGTTAAGTACTTAATTCGTTCTGGAGGTCCGTTTTTAACCTGAAACTGTTCTTCACCTGAGGTACCACTTTAGCTAATGGGGCCTCCCGCTGCTGCTGCACAATTTCTGTTCTCATCCTGAAGCAAAGTTCTTAACCTGATGTACTATTTCTGGGTTAGCGGAGTATGTAACCTGAAGCGTCTGCGACCTAAAGCGTCTTTAACCTGAGGTACCACTGTATTGCCTTATGTTGGGCATGCAACAGTGATAGACTTTCATTATCTGTGATTCTATTACATACTTTCTGTTTAAGAATTACTACGCTTGGAGCTTCCATTATTGCACGACTACAGGATTGTGACTGTTGAAGGGCTTGTTTGCCTCTGTGACTCCATTATATATTTTCTGTTTAAGAAATGTGAAATAATACGTTACAAAGATTTGGTTAAAACATTATTAGCCGCGTGTTGCTTGTGATTTTTTAGAATTACTCCTTTATATTGGGCATGACTGGACCATTCGGTGCAGGCAAGCAGTGGGATTACCTGGGCTCAGGTGAGGCTACCTGTTGCCTCTCCGCATAAATCAGGAGGCCAGGCCAGTGAATGGCGCGGAAACACAAGGCGTGGACTTCTCACAGGTCAGGTAGGTAATTCCTCCTCTAATGCGCTCAAAAGAATACCTATGCCAGGCATAGGCAAACTCTGGCCCTCCAGATGTTTGGGACTACAATTCCCACCATTACTGACCACTGGTCCTGTTAGCTAGGGATGATGGGAATTGTAGTCCCAAACATCTAGAGGGCCAGAGTTTGCCTATGCCTGACCTATGCATTTACCTGGTAGTCAGAGGCAACAAGGAATTGCATGAAGGTAAGACAGAGGCAGTGAGAGATTTTACTTTCTTGGGTTCCATGATCACTGCAGATGGTGACAGCAGTCACGAAATTAAAAGGCGCCTGCTTCTTGGGAGAAAAGCAATGACAAACCTAGACAGCATCTTAAAAAGCAGAGACATCACCTTGCCAACAAAGGTCCGTCTAGTTAAAGCTATGGTTTTCTCAGTAGTGATGTATGGAAGTGAGAGCTGGACCATAAAGAAGGCTGATGACCGAAGAATTGATGCTTTTGAATTCTGGTGCTGGAGGAGACTCTTGAGAGACCCATGGACTACAAGAAGATCAAACCTCTCCATTCTGAAGGAAATCAGCCCTGAGTGCTCACTGGAAGGACAGATCCTGAAGCTGAGGCTCCAATACTTTGGCCACCTCATGAGAAGAGAAGACGCCCTGGAAAAGACCCTGATGTTGGGAAAGATGGAGGGCACAAGGAGAAGGGGACGACAGAGGACGAGATGGTTGGATAGTGTTCTTGAAGCTACCAGCATGAGTTTGACCAAACTGTGGGAGGCAATGGAAGACAGGAGTGCCTGGCGTGCTCTGGTCCAGGGGGTCACGAAGAGTTGGACACGACTAAACAACAAGATAGAGGAACCCCAAGCCCAAGGCAGAAATGCAGCAGGCTGCTGATGGAGCCTGCTAGTCCATTTTTTGGGACAGTAACTTTTGGCAGCTTGTTTACAAGGCTGATTTAAACCTTTTGGGAAGCATTAAAATTGGAGATTCACTTCACTGTTAATTCAGAAAGTAGTGCCACTGGTATCAGAAATTTAGGAAACACCAACTTTTTAATAAAAATCTCAGTTAAGACGGTCAGGGTAAAAATGCACTTTCATAGTCAAAGTCTGGAATTAGCTTGGTTGTTCAGTCAGTTTTAACCATCTGACTTTCGTGAAACAGGAATGAAGCACGAACCAACCCTTGCTTAAAGGCTCACGCCACTGGGGCAAAAAGCTCTCACTAGAAGGAATGGTGGGGTATATGTATGAATGAATAAACAAACAGGCTTCTGTCTGATTATTCATTGCCTCAAATAATGTTCCTTCCTCCTGTGAGAAAGGTATAGAAAAAGGAAAGCATCTCAAGAGAGAATTTATTTCCATCTTGCACCTGCTGATGAATGAGCAACGGCTTAATGGCAGGAAGGTATCCCAGAGAACTATGATGCTGACATGACATTTTCTTGTTGCCAGATGGCCCTCTAAGGAACAATTTTATAAATTCTGAACAGTAGATCCAATAACAAGAATGGTCAATATGTTTTTGGGGTGAGTGGGGGGTAAATAGGAAGAAGATCCAGGTGTATCCGTGCAGTTTTTCAAATCCTAATGAAGTCACACTTATCATGCTATTTCTGGATTGACAGATGTTGAAATTTTCAAGCAAAAGCCGTGATGAAACATGCAAAATATATTCTAAGGAGCCGCATCAGCACGTATGTTTTGGACGATTGCCCACATCTCGGAAAGGTTCAGCTGTGAAACTAAATCTGTGTAAAACAAACTACATATATGATTTTCATACTAAACCACATCTGCTATTTTGTACAGCTGTGGAAATTCTTTTTGACACTATAAGGCGGTTTGAGAAACCAAAGCGAAACAATTATTCAACCTCCAATTCATGAAGTGTCTCCCGATAAATGTGTTTAAATGGTTTCAAAATATTCTTGGCTGGAAAGAGAACCAAAAATCTCCACAAAACCGGAAGTAGTGTCCCGTCCCAGTTTGCGAACTTTACCTCGGTCTAAGAACGGAATCTGAACGGTGGAAGGGCACCGGCAGGCCTCATTAGGGAAAGTGCACCTCGGTTTAAGAACGGTTTCGGTGTAAGAACGGACTTCCGGAACCAATTAAGTTCGTAATCCGAGGTACCATTACAGGAAAACCGATCTGCAAGAGCACAGTAATCAAACTGTGTACACCCATATGTGTGAATGTGTCCTTGAAGCTATCCTCAACCGAACAGCAATATATCCATGTGTATTTTGGGATAGCTCGGTTGGTTAGAGCACGGGACTCTTAATCCCAGGGTTGTGGGTCTGAGTCAAAGGATGTTGGGCAAAGTGGTACAAAAAAGTAAATGCTTTTATTTTAACTGTAAGCCAAGTTGACTTTCTGTCAGGGAAAATGGTAGGGTATAAATAAATATAAATTTTAATACACACACACATATACACACAATTAATATTATTACTCAAGTGACAGCAGTATTGTCATGAGCAAAATGTGTCCCTAAGGCAGTGTTAGAAACTGAGATATGAAAGCTAGCAGCTAAATGGCACCTTAAACCGAGGTTACAGGCGCAACAACAGAATGTCTAGGCGCGCTTTTTAATAATATACAAAGCTGAAAATGAATGAACTGCAGCTAAAATACTATGTTCATTTTTCACATTGTCTAGTCCTTCCTCTGCCCACCCCCCTAATCTTCCTAAGAGTATCCCTTCTCCACACTTCAGGGAGTAGCTGGAAGTTGGGAGGCAGAAAAGGGTCCTCCTTACCTTCCACTCTGCAGTTTTAATCTGAAATCTTAGGTGCACAGAGCTGAGAAACTGCTCACGCCAATGAAATTCCCTGTCGCAAAATGCGCCTGGAACAATGGGAGTTTCGAATGCTTCGCTAAGGGGAACAGTAATCTAGCAGTGAATGCATTAAATGACCTTTTAAATGTGTTTTTGGGGGGTTAGGTTATTGGTCTGTTTTTGATCTTCTGTCTTGTTTTTAATGATGCACATCAAACCTCGTGTTACAGACGCTTCGGGTTGCACGATTTCGGTTTGCGCACTGTGCTGAACCTGAAAGTACTGGAATGGGTTACTTCTGAGTTTCAGCGCTTGTGCAGAAGCGCTAAATCGCGCTTTGCGCATGCACAGAAGTGCCAGATCACAACCTGCGCACGCGCAGACGTGGCACTGCGGGTTGTGAACATGCTTCCCGCACGGATCACATTCGCAACCCGAGCATCCACTGTATTCGTGTGTTCTTGTTTTGTGTGTGTGTGTGTGTGGCGAACTGCCCAGTGATACTGCCAAAGGGCAGTATACAAGTGTGCAGCAGCAAATACAGTGGTACCTCTGGTTGAGAATGGGATCCGTTCCGGAGGCCCATTCGCAACACGAAAAGAACGCAACCCGCAGCAGTGCATCTGTGCACGTTGCGATTCGCTGCTTCTGCGCATGTGTTTGACGTCATTTTGTGCTTCTGCGCATGCACGAGCAGCGATACTAGAATTAACCCTTTCTGGTACTTCCGGGTCGCTGCGGGACGTAACCTGAAAGAACGTAACATGAAGCGGACGTAACATGAGGTATGACTGTATACAGGTGAGCCTGTCCTTCAAGAAAGGGATGGGAGTATGGGGGCTGGTTTAGTCGCTGGAGATGTTGCCGGACTCCCAGATCCCCCCTCAGTCCCAGCCAGCATGGGCAGTGGTCACAGAAGGGGGGGAGGGGTTATTGCAGTCCATCAACTTTACAGAGGAGGCTGCAGGTTTCTTCTGTCCTTAAGTAATCAAGGACCATGCGCCCCACCCATGTGTGAACCTACTCTTGGACGCAAAGTGCTGCACACAGGTCTGCGAACCTAGAATCATAGAGTTGGAAGAGACCACAAGGGCCATCGAGTCCAACCCCCTGCCAAGCAGGAAAGCTGCCTTTGAGGGCACGGCCATCACATGTGTGAAGCAGCAGCACTGGGTCTAGAGCGTTTTGGATGCTGAGCTGAGGGGGCATAAAGTAATAATGACAATAAAATCTACACATATATTTTCATCTTCTGAAAAGATCCGAAACAAAACAACTGCACCCAGAGGAATTATGGGGAAATAAGAAGTATGGGAGAAGGGGAGCTAAATTTCGCCTTCACCCAACGCAAAACCATGTCCGCCACTGAATAACGCCCAAATGCATCCCCACCTTCAGGTTCGCGGCAAACACACGCATACGCCTAGAAATTCAAAAACATTTTAGAACCTTTTTTATGCACGCAACCACGGCGGCTAGAATTTTAATAGCAAAAAACTGGAAAGGTGACTTAATCCCCACAAAAATTGAATGGCAGGAGAAGATAGAATATTTGGAACTTGCAAAAATGACTGGGAGAATTAAAGGAAACTCAAAACAGAAAGTGAGCAAAGACTGGACAATATTTAAAGAATATCTAAAAAAGTACTGTGATAATTGCAAATCTCTTGACAGGTCTAGATTGAATCTTGAATATTAAGGAAACTACAAAAGTATAAATGTCTCTTGATACATATCAGATAAAAAAAGGAAGTGCGTATATAAGACCAATAACGTGTAAAAAGCACAAGGAAGTGAATCGGAAGTCAAAAGTGTGTCTGATGTTAAATGATGTGTTGTTAATGTCTAGTTGGTATGTTGGTTCTGTACTGGTTCGTTTGTGTTGTTTGTTATGTTCTATATGTAAATTATTTTGCAATAAAGGAAATTAAAAAGAAATGGGATTCCCCCTTCTCGCACGGACGTGTTCCATGACAAACACGGGTCTGCCGCTGCGTAACGTGTGAACCCGGCTCTGATGCCTAAACGCACCCCCACTTTCAGGTTCGCGGCAAACACACGCATACGGCCAGAATGCGCGGGGCTCATCCAGGGACTGGGATTTACCGTTCTCGCACGCACGTGCTCCACGGTGAACACGGGTTTGCCGCTGCGTAACGTGTGAACCCGCCTCTGATGTTTAAACGCACCCCCACCTTCAGGTTCGCGGCACACACACGCATACGGCCAGAATGCGCGGGGCTCATCCAGGGACTGGGGTTCCCCGTTCTCGCACGCACGTGTTCCAGGACGAACACGTGTCCGCCGCTGCGTAACGTGTGAGCGCGCTTCCGCGCTGACCCAGGCCCGGGCCCGCGGTTTCTCTGCTGTGGGACCCCCCCCATATAATCTCCATCCTCTTGCCCCCCCCAAAAAAGAAGGAAACTGACCGGGCGGGGTCCCGCGGGAAGCGAAAGAAGGCCAGGTCGCTCTGGGTGCTCTTGCGGGTGCAGTTCGGGGCGGCGCAGAAATTCGGCATCCTCGGCGGCGGCTCCTCGGGACGCCCCGCGAGCGCGGCCCTCGGCGCGGACTGAGGAGAGCGAGGGAACCCTGCCGCCGCCGCCGCCCGCTCTCCCGCCTCCTTCCCACCATGCACCGCGCCGCCCCCTCTGGAGAACCAACCACCATCGAGGCGGCCGCGCAGGCGCGGAGAGGCGCGCGCGCCTGCGCACAGCGAAGACCATTTCTAAGAACTCACCCTTTTCCCCACGCAAGCCACGCCTCCGCTGCGCCGCACGACGTCGCCCTTTAGAGTGGTTAAGGAGAACCAGACTTCCGGATTCCTTTCGGAGCGCCGCCATGTGCGGGGCGCTGAATAATAATTACGAATAAATTTATACAGCAACGCGTATGGTTTTAATTCTGCCGCTGTTTGATTGGTTGGTTTTTGTTATGTACTGAGTTGAATAGGATCCAGAATGCAGCAGTCTGATTGGTCCCAGAACAATAGGATCCAGAATGCAGCAGTCTGATTGGTCCGCAGGAGCCACCCAATCCAGCTCTAGGTGGAAGTGAATCTGCAACCTGATTGGCCTACAGGAGAATCCTGGAATTAGCCAATCACGTGGGCCCATTGTGTAAATAATGTATATAAAGCAGACATTTCGGGGGAACTTCCATTCCTCACTACTATGAGCTGAATAAAGAGCATGAAATCCACTCTCGACTCCTAGTATATTTCAGTTTTCTTTTTTTAAAAATGGATTTTCTGTGCTCGCTGAATGAGCTTGGTCCAGCCTAGCCTACCTCATAGGGTTATTGCGGAGATGAAATGGTTAGGAGGAGAGTCATGTACACCAGCCTTGAGACCCTCGGACAGTAAAGGTTTTATGTAAATGAAATAAATAAATGAAAGTAAATAATAATGATTATTTAAAATGGATTTTGTTGCCTTCCTCCCCCCACAACTCTGTGTCTTATCTTTTATCAGCAAGCCGCCATGAGTCCCTGTCAAGGCACAGAGCAGAAGGAGACAGGAGGGGTGGTTGGAATTGGCACTGATATTATTTATTATCGTATTTATTAGATATGATGATGATGATGCCTGGTGCTTTAGTTGAGATTCCTGCATTGCAGCCTTCCCTGTCCCTCCCACTAGACAATTATATTTCTTTAGCTCTGCATAACTCGATGCTTTTACTTTATTTTTAAAGGAAAGGGAGAAAGGATGTGAAGGAACCTTAAAAAAAACACCGCATAAAAGGAAAAACGAACGGGGAGGGAAGAGGAAAGCAAGTGGTACAGCCACTTGCGTTGTTGACTGGCAACCGGAATTATCTCACGATTCCCATAACCCCTGGTGCCCTTTGCCTGTGGAGCTTTCCGGCTGTCTCTCTTTAACTGTACGGACTCAGGTCTCCCGCGGGATACCCGGATGCAGAGCTCCTGCGCCTGCGCACTTTCTGCTATGCAAATAAGAAGGAGTCCCACCCCTCTCTTCTGTCGCGGGACGTTCAAACGCGCCTGCGCCTTGGAGGAGCCTGAAGCGGGAAGGTTGTGCGCATGCGCAAGGAGAGGGTTGGGAGAGCTAGAAAATAACGTGATTTTTAAAGGCAAACCAGACAAATGGATGGTCGGAGCAGGGGGATAATACAATAGTAAGACGAGTTCGAGGACAGCAGAAAGGTGATGGACTTTTGCAGTGTCCTACTACCACATTTCAGAGGAGCAGTAGAATGTGCAAAAGCCCAACAGGCTCTCACCAATATTTTTAGTTTGAAAACTGCCTTGTGGTCCTTGGATGAAAGGCAGTATAGAAATTTAATTAATAATAATAAGAATAGGTTTGGGACACACCAAGCTCATCCTGGACACTTAGGGGGCTGAGCACACCAACATCTACATTGGGAAGTGAGAGAGGAAGGGATATTGATTTTGTGTTTTCATTTTGATAATTTGTTTTTTATATTCTGATTTTATGTTGTAACCGCCCCGAGACCTGCGGGTATAATAGGGTGGTATACAAATTTAATAAATAATTATTGGTTTTATTGATTATTATTTTTAGATGATGGTAAGAAAGCGGATTGCTTATGATCTTATCTGTAAGTCACCTTGTCCCTGGACAGGGGAAAAGGCATATAAATAAATGTATTATAATAATAATCCACTGAACAATAATTCTTTGGCTAATTTGAGGGAAGTCAGAGCAGCCCTGCTTTTCCTGATAGAAGGCAGTATTATTTTTTTGACATCCTCCTAACCGTGTTCACTCAAAAGCAAGCCCCACTGTCTTCAAGGAAGCTTATGCTGAAGTAAACTTGCAGCCGTTTGTGTGTGCTGAAGAAGGCTTGGATGGAGGCTTCATTCACTGCCCTGGGTTGCAAGGAAGGAAGGTTCCTTCCTTTTAAAAATCCCACAGGGTATGTGATTCCTCTGAGGAATGCAGTTTGAAATATAGGTTTGATTACTGAGAGTGTGGCGAGCTGAACTCCTTCAGAAATCTGCTCTGGAGTTTATTGCCGCATATTTGTTTATTCCCATTTCACCCAGCCTGATTTTTTTTAAAGGATTTGTTCCATTACAGCCTCCATCCCATTGTTTTAGCAAAGAGACCAGGGCAAAACCCAACTTAAAAAACAAACAAAACTCCTTTGTGATAAAGCTTCCAGACATTCACACTCACCCCAAGTGTCCTGGAAATGGCTCTTGTATAATAAAATAACCAGAGCTGATCCATTAAAAAGACTTTTTCCTGTTGGGTAATGAGTTTTTAAGTATATGCGTGCTTTAGATTAACTGAGAGAATCCCCCTTTACATTGCAAAAAATCCCTCTACGTGCGTACTGTTAATATTAGTACGTCTCTGTCTTTGAAACCATCAGCATTCAAATATGCATTTGCTGTATGTTTCTCTAAAGAGCTTTCCAGATGTACATTTACATTTAATTTTATGTTTTTGGTGTGTTGGGAGGCTCAGAGCTGCATCGTGGCACAGTCCAAGGAACATTATTGGTTTCTATCTTTCCTCTGGGGCAGGCGAGTAGGAATTTTGCTAGAGTTCCTTGTTGTGCGGATTAATTTTAAAATGGCCATGCAATGCCTAGCATGCTGACGGAGCCACATACAGGTGATATAGTGATAGATCAGTGGCCACAAGTAGATAATTTCCATTCCTGAATTTCTCCTGTGGACCTAAAGAAATAAGAACTGCATAAATTTGTACGTGTGTATAACTTAATTTCTCTCTGTTCATTTTATCTCTCTGACACATGCATCCATTCACAAGCAATATGACTATTCTTTTTTTTTTAGTTTTATTTATTTATTAACGTTCTTATGTCACATCGGTAAAACGTTATCATATTACATTACAAGTCTTATTATAATACAATTTTCAGCATGTATACTGTCCCTGACTCTCTTACCACAATACGAAGTTTATATACCTAAAGAAAAAAAAGGACAAAAAACTATTCCAAAATCATATATGTACGAACACTTTGGACTTCCTGTCTGTCCCGTTGTATATTCCTTTTTTACAAGTGAATGTGCTCTTATTATTGTATATTTCTTTACATTTTATCTAATACATTCCTATATCAATACGTACCCTTGGTCTTATTTCTCAACTCAAGTCTCTCTCCAACAATATATGACTATTCAGCACTGGAACCAGTAACCACAGAAAGCTAACCAGGGGTCAGCAAACTTTTTCAGCAGGGGCCTGGTCCACTGTCCCTCTGACCTTGTGGGGGGCTGGACTATATGTTGCCATGATTATGACCCGCATTTTTGGCAAAAACCCTTCTTGGAACTCCAGCGTTGCCCAAATGTGATTTTTTTGGTGCTTCCTTTGCTGCTTCCTTTGCGTTTTATGTGTTGACAGTTATTATTTCTCTCGTAGGGCGGGGTGGGGGTCTGAGCTAAGTGCGCCATTCCTTTCTCTTCCTTGAAGTGAAATCGGTAATGATACATTGGGCAAAAGACTTTGGATATAATATACAGCTTGAAGAATGGGAAAGGTTGTGGAATGAAAGGATAAAATTCACAGCCCGTAATGCTTTGAAAAAGAATATGATGAAAATGATGTATAGATGGTATATTACACCAGTGAAATTAGCTAAAATGTATAAGACAAATAATAAATGTTGGAAATGTAAAGAAAAAGAAGGAACATTTTATCATATGTGGTGGGATTGTAAAAAAGTAAAGAACTTCTGGGAATTGATATATAATGAGATGAAAAAGATGTTGAAATATACATTTTTTTAAAAAAAACCAGAAGCATTTTTACTTGGTATTATAGGTCAGGACATTAATAGGCAAGATGTTAAATTGTTTTTATATGCAACAACTGCAGCAAGAGTATTGTTAGCCCAGAAATGGAAGCAAGAAGAAATTCCGATGAAAGAAGAATGGCAGACGAAATTAATGGACTATGCAGAATTGGACAAAATGACAGGAAGTATTCGAAACCTGCGGCACCAGAGATTTACAGAAGATTGGAAGAAGTATATGAACTATTTGAAGAGCAACTGTAATCAACAAATTACGCTAGTAGGACTACAAGAAGTTTCGTAAGGAGAAATATACGAAGTGTTACAAAGTAGGAAAAGATAGAGATATTGGTTATGAGTTTGAGATGTAAAAGGGAAGATAAGAAATGTATACTGAGAGATTAGATTGGAAAATTTTCAGACAAGATTGATGGAAGTCAAAAAATTGAATAAGATGTAAAAGTATGTTTAATTACTGTTGAAAATGATACGTTAAAAAAAAACTCCAAGCCTCCAAGCCCCTGCTGCCACAACAGCCCTTTCCTGAGGTCAGTCGCCGGCAGCTCCATGGTGGAAATCCAAACTGGCTCCTATTCCCTCTCCCCCACCCCGGAAGAAAAGATTGCTGCACACAGGCAACGGATAATAATAATAATAATTAATTAATGTTTGTGTATATCCCGCCCTCCCCAGCCAAAGCCAGGCGCTCAGAGCGGCTGACAACAGTAAAATAATACAGCATTCTAAAATCAATTCATTATAAAATCAGTTCAAATCAAATTAATGGCAACCATTGGGCTAGAGCTGGAGAAGGGGGTTGTCTCAAGCAGCCGCCCACCTCACTTTTGACCCCCAAGCCTGGCTGAGTTGCAAAAAGCCATCGCATGCACGCACTGCGCCTGGATTCCCGGACCGCCCGGAGGCCAGATCTAGAAGGCAATTGGGCCTGATCCAGCCCAAAGGCCTTAGTTTGCTGACCCATGGGCTAAACTTACACCAGAGAGCATATACCATACATTTAAAGCACTTTATTTTCCAACAAAGGATCCCGGGAACTCTAGTTTATCCCCTAACTGAGCTACAATTCTCAGCACGCTTAACAAGCTGCAGTTCGCAGGAATCTTTGGGGAAAATACGGTGCTTCAAATACATCCTTTAACAGCTGCATCCTGTTTCCAGCTCAAGGCTGAATGGTGGTTTTTTTGTCAAGGCCACCCAATTATTTTTTGGCGGGAGGAAAGAACAAATTGGTAAATCTGTCCTTCCCCCCTCTCTCTTTTGCAAACAGATGTCTTCTAAAGGTTGTATCTCCTTGGCTCGGGGGGCCACAAAACTCCATACCCTCCAACACTTTCCCAATGAAAATAGGGGTGCCCTAAGAAAAAGTGAGGGATGCGGGTGGCGCTGTGGGTTAAACCACAGAGCCTAGGGCTTGCTGATCAGAAGGTCGGCAGTTCGAATCCCCGCAACGGTGTGAGCTCCTGTTGCTTGGTCCCTGCTCCTGCCAACCTAGCAGTTCGAAAACACGTCAAAGTGCAAGTTGGTAAATAGGTACTGCTCCAGTGGGAAGGTAAACGGCATTTCCGTGCGCTGCTCTGGTTCGCCAGAAGCGGCTTAGTCCTGCTGGCCACATGACCCGGAAGCTGTACGCCTGCTCCCTTGGCTAATAAAGCGAGATGAGCGCCGCAACCCCAGAGTCGGCCACAACTGGACCTAATGGTCAGGGGTCCCTTTACCTTTTTAAGAAAAAGTGGGACATTTCAGGATCAACTCAGAAACTGGGACAGCTTCTGTAGATCCAGGACTGTCCCTGGAGAGTTGGGACATCTGCACAAACACAACATCCCAACAATCACCCGGGACACAAATACAAAAAGCTGGTATTGCAACACTGGTGGTCTTACCATTAAGAGGCTAAACCTAAACTTAAACAAGGACTGAATTTAAACCAGAGAAGAGGAACAGCATTCTCTCCCTCTGCTGTAGCTAAGCTATACGTTTTCTTCCCTGTATACGCAATCCAAGTGGAAAATTGCAGATAATTTCAACATGCTATTGGGAGCGATGCACACAGAGAAAAACCGGGGTGATGGGGGGGGGGTAACGGATGCTCCACTGTTTTTCTAAGAAAGGAAAACCGGTTTGCCTGACGGCTTGATGACAGTCGTGAACCAAAGACTCGCCCCGTGGCAGGAATGAGAAGTTGCTGAGCTCCAGGATTCTGACAGGCGCTTCCTAATTTTATTGCTTTTTCCTCCAGGCTCCATTAGTGCTGAGGTCCCTGCAGCATTTGCAGGGAACCCCAACCTGGTAATTTCCGTGGAAAAAAATTGGCCTGAGTCAAGCCCGACACTGAGAAGCTGTCAGCGAGATGGGCTTTCCCCCTGCTTTAAATGAGCATTGTGCATTGCTCTCTGATCTGTGACTTCCATGGCTAATGTCTGGTCCGTTGTGCCTGATGTCAGCACTTTGGACTGGGAGAGGGAGAGAGGAACACATCTGGAACATAATCGGGGGGGGGGGTCATAACATTATCTGGAAGGAGTCCCCGGCTGCAGCCAGTGTGCACAGGGTGGACATAGCAAATCTGATGAAATTAAAAAATTAATATATATATGAATTTAGAATTATTTTGAACTATGGTGCTGGAGGAGACTCTTGAGAGTCCCATGGACTGCAAGAAGATCAAACCGATCCATTCTGAAGGAAATCAGCCCTGAGTGCTCACTGGAAGGACAGATCCTGAAGCTGAGGCTCCAAGACTTTGGCCACCTCATGAGAAGCGAAAACTCCCTGGAAAAGACCCTGATGTTGGGAAACAAGGAGAAGGGGACGACAGAGGACGAGATGGTTGGACAGAGTTCTCGAAGCTACCAGCATGAGTTTGACTAAACTGCGGGAGGCAGTGGAAGACAGGAGTGCCTGGCGTGCTCTGGTCCAGGGGGTCACGAAGAGTCAGACACGACTTAACGACTAAACAACAACAACAGCACACTGCACTCCGACATGAGTCCGACATGACTAAACGACTTTTCCAGGGAGTCTTCTCTTCTCATGAGGTGGCCAAAGTATCGGAGCCTCAGCTTCAGGATCTGTCCTTCCAGTGAGCACTCAGGGCTGATTTCCTTAGGAATGGATAAGTTTGATCTTCTTGCTCTCAAGAGGGACTCTCAAGAGTCTCCTCCAGCACCAGAATTCAAAAGCATCCATTCTTCGGCAATCAGCCTTCTTTATGGTCCAGCTCTCACTTCCATACATTACTACTGGGAAAACCATAGCTTTAACTAGACGGACCTTTGTCGGCAAGGTGATGTCTCTGCTTTTTAAGATGCTGTCTAGGTTTGTCATTGCTTTTCTCCCAAGAAGCAGGCGTCTTTTAATTTCGTGGCTGCTGTCACCATCTGCAGTGATCATGGAGCCCAAGAAAGTAAAATCTCTCACTGCCTCCATTTCTCCCCCTTCTATTTGCCAGGAGGTGATGGCACAACACAAAACACTGTTGCTGCATGTAGCTTTTATTTTATTTGTTTTTTATCTTATATTTTTGAAATGTACCTCCACTGTTTTTAATCTTTGATTTGGGGGGGGGGCAAGAGAGTGGGAGCCTGAACTATAGCTTGTTTAGCTTATACGTACACCCGGCACCGCGTTCGACTGTGGAACAGCCCGCCACTGGAGGTGGTGGTGATGGTGTTGGATCCTCCTTCCTTGGAGGTTTCCAAAGCAGAGGTTGGACGGCCAGCCTGCCACGGATGATCTTAGCCGAGACCCCCGCATTGGTAGGAGGTGGAGGGGGCTGGACTAGATGCCCCTGGGGGTCCCCTTCCAGCTCTATGATTTCCCTTTTCAGCCGCCCTCAGCCAAAGCGCTGCGCTCGGGAGCCGGAAGCGCTTCATTGATTCCAACCCGCCGGCGTTCGAAGCAAAGGCTCGAGAAAACTACACCTCCCAGAATGCCTCGGGCGCCGGCCTCCTTTCCCCACCCCTCCCTTCTGCGCGTGCTCCCCGCGCCTGCGCGCGGCGCCCTTTTCTGCCCGCCATCTTGGCTCCCTTCAGCTGGCGCCGACGCCAAACAAACCCGCCGCCTCAGACGCCGAAGGTGCCCGCCGAGCTCGGGCGGCGCGGGAGGACCCATGGTTTCCCCGGGGGAGGAGCGGCAGGTGGGTCTCCCGGGGAGGAGGAGGAGGGAATTGAGGGGGGGGGAGGGAAGAGAGCGAGGAAGAAGAGGAGGAAGAGCAAGACCCTCTTCTTCCTCCTCCTCTGAAAGGGGGGAAGGGCAGGCCTGTCGCAGGGAGTTCCTCAGTTCTCTCCTTCCCTGCTTGCCTCTCCTCACGTTTCTGAGTTTTCTTGGCGTAAACTCGGGAGATAAGCTATTTTTCGCTTACAACATCTCGTCTTTTTTCTTTTTAGGCGGGGTGGCGGGAGAAAAATAAATAATAACAATTCGCTTTTCCCTCCAATCTCAGTGGGATAATAGGCAGCTCCCTGTTATCTCAGGGAGATTTGATTTCCCTTCTTGTGTGTGAAATAAAGGATCGCCTCCCTCTTTCCATCCCATCCCCAGTTTGAATGGGAGCTGAGTTGCCTTAGTTCCAGGACTGGTTGTGGCGGCTCCTCTGCAAGCCTCTCTTCATCCCCCTCCTTCCCTCGTCTCTTTTGTGTGTGGGGGGGGGGGGGAAGAAATAATGGCCACCTTCCTTCCTTCCTTCCTTCCACCTCTTTGCATCTACATCTACCGTTGTTTCAAGGTGGATTGGCCCGCTTCCTACATCGAAGGAGTTCATTACCCTCAATTATATAGGACCGCTCCTTTTCCGCCTGGCTCTCTTCAACCCCCCCCCCCCCAATATTTGGGAAGAAGAGAAAATAGAGATATAAACACCATCGTCCCTCTTTCCTTTCCATCTCTTCTATTTACTACCCCCCTTCCCCATTGATTGGCTGCTTTATTATTTTATTTCCTTTCCCCTCCCCCTTGAATTTTTTTTGGGTTGTGGGTGTGCTAGTGGGGCACAGAAGAGAATATATGTGGGTTATCTGTAATTTCCTCATTCCTGCCTCCCACCCTCTGCTTTCGGAGGAGGGTCAAATAAAGACAGAGAATTGTAATTTTCTCTATCTGTCCCCCATCTTTCTCCGTCTTCCAGCTGTTCAATTTGACTGATATTCTCCACCTCTCAAGACTCTCTCTCCCCCCATTGCCTTCTTTTCCATATCATGTAATATTTGTGTATATTGTTGTTTTGCGTAGCCTCTCATTGGATTCCACGGCTGATTTGTTGGTGCCTGCTTCTCAATTTATGTGCGTTTGGGCTCTTGCTACCTTTGCTCTCCCTTCCTCCCAGCTTCCTTTTCCTCTTCCTTGATTTTGGATTATTTCTCCTCCTTTCCCATGTGTCTCCCTTCCCCATAAAAAAAAAGCGGGGTGGCGGGGAGTAATTTGGAGCTGTGACAGTTACATTTCTCCCTGCCTTTCTTCTCTTCAGCCTCCCCATCTGATGATCTTTACATGCATTCCTTTTCCCCAGCCCTTTCCCTTCCCATATATATCTATACTCACACACACCTTTGTGTGGGGTGCAATAAGGAAATAACTGCCCCCCCCTTGTTTAGCACTCCTTGGTAGGTGCTACTTTGCATGCCTGCCTCCCTCTTCCCCAATTCATCTCTGTGGTTTTTATCTTGTTTTTAAGAGCAGGAAAGAAAGAGCTTTTCTGTGTCCCATCTCCCTCCTCCTTGCCCGCCGTTTGATTGATTTGCTTAGCTGCTTTTTCTGTCCCTGCCTCTGATTCTCTTCCCTTTCCTCCAAGGGGTTCTTGCCAAGTGGACCCATTTCTTTCTTTCCCACCGGATATTCCTCTGTGGCACCCCCTCCTCCCTGCCCCCTTTTCCGGCCTGTCTTCTCTGGGGTCTGCTTTTTGTTGGCCCCTTTCCTTCTCCCCTTAATCCTCATTGTCCACCATTGCAAATAGTAGTGGGTAGTTAGTCTGTTGTCGAATGAAATATGCCCCTTTTCCCAGCTTTGACAGATTCATTCTCAATGTGGCAGCCCATTTTGAACCCTTTTCCTCACCAAGCCTGCAGCCTTGAGTTTGCCTACTTGTGAGGAAGTTGTGTTGCTCTTGGTTGATTTGACTCTTAAGTAAAATAGGATCTGGTTCTGCACGAATCAGCAGCGTGCACACACAAATTCAGTGATTCATTTTCCATCTTGGGCGTCAGTTTTTATGGCCATCAAGTTTTAATGCCCCAGCGGCCAGTTCCTACGTAGCATGATGGACCCACCAGGCCAGGGATGGAAAACTTGTGGTCCTCCAGATGTTATTGGCCTGCAGCTTCCATCTTTCCTGACCCTTGACCTTCCAGGCAGGGCCTGATGGAAGTTGTAGTTCAGCAACATCAATCAGATGGCACATTTCCTGTCCTGCATGTACAGTTTGTGTGTTCCTCTTCCTCTTCTCATCAAAAATTTTTTTTGCTTTGTTTTCCGGTTCTGTCCAGAACAGAACATGTATAAATTTGGGGTAGGGAAGAGTGGCAAACTCTTCTGAGATCCTTCAATTAAAAGTATTAATTAGTCTGCAATCCTGACCACACTTACCAGAGAGTAAGTCCCATTGAACTCAGATGGGCTTAATGTTTGATATGCACAGAATTGCACTGTCTGTTAACTACCGTATTTTTTGCACCACAACGCTCACTTTTCCCCCCCTAAAAAGTAAGGGGAAATGTCTGTGCGTGTTATGGAGGGAATGCCTACGGGTGGGATGCCTATGGATTTTCCTCCTCTAAAAACTATGTGCGTGTTATGGTCGAGTGTGTGTTATAGAGCGAAAAATACGGTAATTGGTATTCAGAGAGGGTAAACTTGAATCTGTAAGGCTTGGAATTAAGGACACACAATTACCGTCCTTTTCCATGTATAAGACGAGGGGTTTTTTTACTTAAAAATTATGTGAAAAACTGTGGTCGTCTTATACACGGGGCAATCTCCCCCCCTATTTTCTTAAATTGGAGTCCCTAAATTGGATTCTTATACATGGAAAAATACGGTAATTTTTGACACTCACTTTGGCTCTGGTTTATTACTTTAAAAAAAATGGGAAGAAGAAATGGCAAATACGAAAGCTGACCTTTTCTTCTCTGCACAAGTAGCATCTTGTTCATTAAGTCATCTCTTCCTTCCACGTGTCATAAAGGAGGTTTTGAAAACAGGCAAATGTATTCAAGTTTAATTGCTCAACTAGTTAAGATGTAGCTGATCTGTTTTAAAATCAAAATCCTTAGATCAGTTGACAAACCAGTTTGGCGTCACCTGCTTTCCTGGTGGTAACTGTTTTTGCATTGCCAAATCCAGAACGTTTATCCGTGACCTGAGGGCCTTGCTGCCAGTGTGTGGGTGTGGATATGCTGTTTAGATAGCTCCAGGGGGGCTATTAAGGCCAAACTAACCATTAATTCATTGCTTTGTGGAGGAGGGCCCCAGCCAGGTTTGCAGTGGCTTAATGAGGACTGTGATTGTACTATGTTAGTATCAAAAGGTAGGGTGTATGGGGTTTCAGGGGAGGGGGAGTATCTCTGGTGGGGGACATATTGTGCTTCTCAGGGGTACCTTGTCCACCTTTGGTTCCCACCCTGCACTCAGCCTCCACCTGTGGCTCTTAGAGTAATAATAATAATAATAATAATAATAATAATAATAATAATAATAATAATTTATTGTTTATACCCCGCCCATCTGGCTGGGTTTCCCCTGCCACTCTGGGCAGCTTCCAACTGAATATTAAAAACAATACAGCATCAGACATTAAAAACTTCCCTAAACAGGGCCTCCTTCAGTTGTCTTTTAAAAGTAAAATAGTTATTTATTGCCTTGACATCTGGTGGGAGGGCGCTCCACAGGGCAGGCGTCACTACCAAGAAGGCCCTCTGCCTGGTTCCCTGTAACCTCACTTCTCGCAGCGAGGGAACCGCCAGAAGGCCCTTGGCGCTGGACCTCAGTGTCCGGGCTGGATGATGGGGTAGAGACACTCCTTCAGTTATACAGGACGGAGGCCGTTTAGAAGCTGTTAGCATGTGACATCGGCCACACCATGGGAAATAGATTTGACTGACCAGCTAAACCAAGTGAGGGTAGCTGATGGGTGTCAAACCCTTGGTATGTTGGGGACTTCCCCTGCATGTGGAGACAGGCTCTGGCGGATCGAGCGGACGAGGCCAGTAGTGGGTCCAGTTGTCAAGAAGGCATTTTCTGCATGTGCTGTAGAGCAGGGGTAGTCAACCTTTTTATACCTACCGCCCACTAATGCATCTGTCTTGATGGTAAAATTTCCTTTCCGCTCACCAGTGCTCAGTGGAAGGAGAATTCAGCTTGTGCCATAGAACCCCTTACCGCCCATCTAGGATCCTGAAACGCCCACTAGTGGGTGGCAGGGACCAGGTTGACAACACCTTCTGTAGAGGGAAGTGAGGGGCAGATGGGGCTTGTCTTCTTTGCAAAATTACAAATACCTAAATACAGACAGTCATTTACCCTCGCTAGATTCAACGTGCTGCCATCTGCCTTACTGCAGGGCAGGTTTGAGGATAAACCATACGCGGAATGAGTCTGCCCCTGCGGCTTGATGGAGGTAGAAACTGTCTCTCATGCCTTGTTACACTGCCATTTCTATGGGGATATACACTTTATATTTATTATCCCTGCTATGCATAAATCTCCAAATGAATCCAAACTTTAAAAATTCCTGGTAGAGGACAAGGACCCTGAGATCACGTTAAGGGTAGCCAAATTCTGTGTGATTGCCATAAAATGTAGGGAACAAGCTGTGCTATCATAATGATTAAGGCCTTAAATGATAATTTTAGGTTATATGTTTGTAACGTAAGTTTTAATTCATATATTTTTTAACTGTTGCTATATCTGTAGTGCCCCTGTTACACCTAATTGCAAATTCAAATGCACCCCTATCGTGTTTTATGACTTGCTTGATAATTGTATGTGGGCTGGAACTGGTCTGTGACCGAAATAATAAAATTAAATTCCCTTTCCGCCCACCAGTGCTCGATGGAAGGAGGATTCAGCTTGTGCAGTAGAAACCCCTACCGCCCACCTAGAATCCTGAAACGCCCACTAGTGGGCGGTAGGGACCAGGTAGACAACCCCTGCTGTAGAGGGAAGTGAGGGGCAGTTGGGGGCTTGTCTTCTTGGGAAGGGAGCTCATCTTAGAGAAGGAAGGAAAACTCTGATCCTAAACCTCTTCTGTCTTGCGGGATATCTTCGGAGAAGAAAAGGCTAAGGAGTAAAAGCCCTACACGAATCAGGAGTGGAGTCCCTAGGATGCTTGGATGGTACTTGTACTCCTCCTTCTGGCAACCCCTGCTGCCAAACTGGTGCCTAACTGGTGCCTAACCAATGTCTTGCCTTTCCTTTGGACCACATCAGCAAGGCTGAGAGGGGTGCCCTGTTATCTGGGCGCCCCACTGCCCGATTTTCAGCTGTTTTACTATTGTATTTCGCCTCTATTGATGCATTCTATTTTTATATCTCGTGTGCTGCCTCGAGTCTGCTGTCTTAATAAAATTAATGAACAAATCCTTCCCTGCCATGAGACACTTGGCACTGGCTTTCCTCAGAGTTTTGTAGGGCAACAGTCCTGATGTGGTCGTGTGTCCTGCAGACAGAGTCGTGTTAGGAGGGAGTGTGTCCAGAGGGGGAGACTAGGATGCTGCTGTATCTGGAAGCCAAAGTCCTAGGGGGAGCGGCTGAAAGAGCTGGGCATGGTTTTCATCTGGAGAACAAAAGTTTAAGGGGAGACCTGATCCAAGAGGTCCTTACCTGGATGGAGCAAACTTGTTGCTCCAGACCAGACCAAATGGGTGGAAGATAGCAGGGAATCTGATTTTGGCTAAGCGTTAGGGAGAACCTGCTAATGGTATGAACTATTCAGCTGTGGAACGGTCATCTTCAGAAGGCGATGGGCTCTTTTTCACTTGCGGTTTTGAACCAGACAGAAGGTTGGTGACAATCTGCCAGGGATGCTGCAGTTGCGGATTTCTGCCGTGAGCCAGGGCTTTGGGCTAGATGGCCTTAGATGACCTTTCCAGCTCTTACCCTTCAGCATCGGTCCTGTTGTTGGCATTTCCTTCCTGCATTCCAGTGGCTAGTTTGGTGAGGTGTTTTGTTTCTTTTCTTTTGCCGTCTCTGGGGTCCATAAAAGATGAGCGGACATGAGATGGGTCTCCTTGCTTCCCCAACCCTTTGGGAGTCTGGTGCCATGTAAAACAGGTCTTTTAGGTTGACCCAACAGGCTTATTTCCAACCCAGTCTCCTTTTTCCAGCCACTCCGGAGCACCATTTCAAAAACAGCAATAGTCACATCACCTCCATTTTCTCTCTCTGTGTTATATATGCCTTTAATTTCCTCTTAAGAAATATTATAACTCCCTAGTTCTCTCCCCCCTCCCACCCCCCCTGAGTTTTGAGATAAAAGGCAGGCAAGGGCTGTTAAATCTCCTGCATCTCATTTGCACCAGTGTTTTATTTGCTCAACATTGTTGGCTGTAAATAATTGATTGTTTGGGGATTTGATTTCTTAATTGGTTTAGAATTGAGTCTTTTGGTGTTTCAGAGCAGCCCAGTTTTTCACTTCTGATAAACGAATGCACCGGCTGTTCCTGCTCCAATCTGACCCTCTGACCTCCTGCCTCCGATTGAGCAGAAATAAGCATGATGATGGTACATGAACAAGAAGCAATGGTATATATATTTTCTACATGAAGTGTCTGTGTGGGAATTAAAGGAAAGAAAATTAGGGACTTGTGACCTTGCACAACAAAGCAGGACTGCAACTGCCATCATCACCACCTCCTGATCTGGGGCTGATGGAAGTTTGAGGCTCACTGATTTGCCATTCCGGCTTTACAATCTAATCTAATATATAATATAACCAACCCAATGAAAAGCTCTAAAGTAAAGAGACAAATGATCCCGCCCTCCTGCTCTAGGTAAATCCATTATTTTTTGTTTAGTTTGTTTTAATTTGCTGCATTAATTTTTAATGCTTCATATTCATTTATTTGAAACACTACGCTTCTTGTTTTTACTGCTCTGCTAGCTGCCTTGGGAAAATAAACGTAGGGTGAAGGCACAGCATTTAAACTGCACAAACAGAGAAAGTTCAGTAGTGTACAGTCATACCTCAGGTTACAGCTGCTTCAGGTTGTGTTTTTTCGGGTTGCGGACCGCCGAAACCTGGAAGTACTGGAATGGGTTACTTCCGGGTTTTGGCGGTTGCATATGCGCAGAAGCGCTAAATCGTGCTTTGCGCATGCACAGAAGTGCCAAATCGCAACCCGCATGTGCACAGCCATGGATCGCGAACGCTGCAGGTTGCAAACGTGCATCCCGCATGGATCACGTTCTCAACCCGAGCGTCCACTGTACAAAGGACGGATCACAATTTCGGTTTGTGGGTGTAGCAGCCATTTGTGTCCTGAGCTTTTGACTTGATTTCCTCCTCTCATGTGCCTCAGTCCCCTTCCTGGCTTGTGACCTGGTGTAGCATAGAGGCTCATAGACTGAGCCATGAATGATGAAGTCCCAGTTCAGATCTTGCCTCTATCATGAATTCACATGGTGGCCTTAGTCAAGCCAATTTCACTCTGTCTCTTTCTCTCTGCATCTCTGCCTCTGTCTTTCTATCTGCAGTTTGGAGGCTAATGAAAGTGACTTACTTTACGTCTGTGCCCATTCCTGGATAGAGAGAGAATCTGGCCACAGTTGTCCATATATTGGTAACTGAGCTAGGCGGACCAATGGTCTGTCCCAGTATAAGGCCAGCTTCCTGTGTTCTCTAACTCAAGTTTTTATGGAACATACCCCTTTTGAGGTGCTTCCCCAGTCCCAGAGAGTCTACGCAGGCCAGATTTCTGCAGCCCACTTCCTTCTGTTCCCAACATGCCCTTGGAGAAAGCAAGGCAGAGAAACTCTTTACCTTTGTGCACCAGGGACTTTGTTAACTACTGTTAAATTCTTCAAACTTTGGTCCCCCCTCCAAGTGGCACAGGTGCCTGGTATTGCTTTGGTGGGTTAGCGTTTGGAATCTGCAACGTCAGCCTGCTTTTCTCTTCCCTTGATTTGTGTCCATTTACAGGGAGGTTGAGCTCCGTGGGAGCAAACCGACCGGGGAACAATGCCTGTGGTGTGGCCGACCCTGCTGGATCTCAGCAGGGATGAATGCAAAAGGATCCTTCGCAAACTCGGTATGCCTACGGGGTTATTTGCTGGGGGGTGGGGGGTGGGCCATCTTCTTTACACTGACCTGACACTTGCTACACATGTCTGAATGAGACCTGGGTCCCCAAGATGGACTGTAGGAATGAAGGGACCTTCTAGGGTAATTCTAGAGGACCCCCCCAAAAATGTTTCATCTTAATCGATGTCACTACAGTGGTACCTCGGGTTACAGAAGCTTCAGGTTACAGACGCTTCAGGTTACAGACTCCACTAACTCAGAAATAGTACCTCAAGTTAAGAACTTTGCTTCAGGATGAGAACAGAAATCGTGTGGCGGTGGCGCAGCGGCAGTGGGAGGCCTCATTAGCTAAAGTAGTGCTTCAGGTTAAGAACAGTTTTAGGTTAAGTATGGACCTCCAGAATGAATTAAGTTCTTAACCCGAGGTACCACTGTAGTAAGTCTGTCTCAGTAGGGACTTTTCCCTGTGTTAGCTGACACTATGTTAATCAGAAAAGCTTTGAGGGTTGTTGTACGTTTCCGAGCACAATTCAAAGTGTTGGTGCTGACCTTTAAAGCCCTAAACGGCCTCGGTCCAGTATACCTGAAGGAGCGTCTCCACCCCCATTGTTCTGCCCGGACACTGAGGTTCAGCGCCGAGGGCCTTCTGGCGGTTCCCTCACTGCGAAAAGCCAAGTTACAGGGAACCAGGCAGAGGGCCTTCTCGGTAGTGGCACCCGCCCTGTAGAACGCCCTCCCACGAGATGCCAAAGAGGAAAATAACTACCAAACTTTTAGAAGACATCTGAAGGCAACCCTGTTTAGGGAAGCTTTTAATTTTTAATAGGTTATTGTATTTTAGTGTTTTGTTGGAAGCCGCCCAGAGTGGCTGGGGAAATCCAGCCAGATGGGCGGGGTATAAATAATAAATTATTATTATTGTCCCCTTTTTGGATATTATGTTGTCTTAGTGACAGTAAGCATGTGGTGAAAATTTTCCCACTACTGTATTTTCGCTTCATTAAAGGTTTCCAATCACAAGCTGGACAGCCACTTATCAGGGATGCCGGACATCACTGGTAGTGAACCTAGGGCCCTGCAGATGTTGGGGGACTCCTTCATCCCCGGCCAGCATGACCAGTGGTTAGAGGCAATGGGAATTATAGTCTGGTAACACCTTGAAGGCCATAGGCTCCCCACTGATGTTGCAGAGGCAGATTTTTCTGCACGTAGTTAGACTAGAGGGCTTTTGAGGTCCCTTACAACTCTATGGTTCTGTGATCTTTTTATTGAGCTCTCTTCCCGCCTCCCATGTATTGTTCACTTTTAATCTTTCTCCTTTCTTTTATAGAATTGGAGGCATATGCCGGTGTCATCAGTGCCTTGCGCGCTCAGGGGGATCTCACAAAGGACAAGAAAGACATCCTTGGAGAACTCTCCAAAGTGCTTAGGTAGATGGAACGTACTCATTGGTGCCCTGCCCATTCAACTCCACAAGGAGTGGCTTGCAATACAGCAAAGTACTACAAACCTTAAATGCTTGCAACCCATTAATTCATTCAAGTTTAAAAGCTGCAACGAACAGCACCAAAAAATAAGCACATATATCTAACAGCCAACGGACTGGCAGAATAGCTTAGTTTTCTATGGATTGCTGTTCTTTTCAATAGGAGGTAGCAGAGAGTTCCGCAGAACAAGCGCCATCACCAAAAAGGCCCTGCTTTACCTTTCTTTCCTATTTATTGATACAGTGCCTGACTTTGGCAGATGCCATATGAAAGCTTCTCTTTATTAAATTTAGAACCTCCCCTTTAAGTAATATATAGCGTGGCATGCACAATGGTCAATTAAAATATCATCATAAAATAACACACCACAGGAAAAAACAAAAACAGCAGCCAGTGCAGCACAAAGCCAATTCAGGGCAAAACACTTTTTAGAAGATGTTAAGTGAAGCTGGCTGCTCCCAGCGGGTACTGTCTTTGTTGCTGACCTTGAGAAAATTAAACATGACCATCAGTTACAATATAAAGGAAGACAGTGTCCGTTAAGGATGGTGAATCCTTGGCAAACCGTGGTGTCTATTTAGTTCCTAAACGCAGTCAGCAGTATCCAGTGGTTCTGTCAGTGCAAGGATTTATGCTTCTGCAGAGATAATTTCTCGCCCTCCTTTCCCCATGTGCACCCTGTGCCCTTTCCAGATCTGCTCCAGAGGGCTGGTGGAAACCCCAGAACAGATTGGGGGGGTGCAAGCAGAAATCTTTACATTGATGGAATGCGGTATTTTGCACTACTGTCTGGCTGTTGATGTGTCCCAAAGGCAATGGCTGGTTGTTGATGGCGATGGAAACTTGCAGAAGTCCATTTGAGGAGAAAGGGACCACATGGTACTCAAGAAGACTAGATGGGGAATAAAAACTTGGTCTCGATAAAGGTCCACAAAATGCATAGACTGAAATGTATTTTCAGAACGCCAGTTGAGCAATCTCAGGGAAGCTCTTTTGCTGAAGAATGATGACTTCCAAGTTGGCCACAGAGTGCCCTGGGCTATTGAATGTTAGGTTTGTTCCGCTCATTATTTTTGTGCAGAGACAAGCTTGTTTGTCTGAAGAAACAGAAGGGCATTGGGAGACGAAGATATATCACATTGAAGTCTGGACAGGTGAACCAGCCTCTGCTGGCAAGGCTAATTACCGCATTTTTTGCTCTATAAGACGC
Organism: Podarcis bocagei; assembly: GCF_964188305.1. Lineage (NCBI taxonomy): Eukaryota > Metazoa > Chordata > Lepidosauria > Squamata > Lacertidae > Podarcis > Podarcis bocagei. The sequence continues at coordinate 99,778,232 of NC_138130.1, read as the reverse complement.
ACCAGACCGCAAGACGTACCTAGTTTTTGGAGGAGGAAAACAAGAGAAAAAAAATTCTGAATCTCAGAAGCCAGAACAGCAAAAGGGATCGCTGCGCAGTGAAAGCAGCAATCCCTCTTGCTGTTCTGGCTTCTGGGATAGCTGTGCAGCCTGCATTCGCTCCATAAGACACACACACATCTCTCCTTTTTAGGAGGGAAAAAGTGAGTCTTATAGAGCAAAAAATACGGTAAGTCCCATCATAGCATTGCTTTTGACAGCTGTCCATTTCACTTTGATTTTTAAGGCCTTCAAAGCCTTGTCTTGCTTCTGGCCTGTACCTCTGTGTCTAACACTTCGGTGTCTTTCAACAGCATTTCAACAGAAAGGCATCGAGCTGAAGTTCGAAGGGCCGTCAATGATGAGCGATTGACGACGATTGCTCACAAGTAAGGAGGGGGACATATTATAATCCCTTTAAGTTTTTTTAAAATTAAGAAATGCAAACAAGTGAGATACAAATGTCTGAAATGAACAAATAGAATACCACCTTTGGTTTTCAAAAGTTAAACCTGCAGCCGTGCATGAACAGGTAATATCACAAAAATAACACTGCATATTTAGGATTTGGAAAAATGAGTTGCTACGCCATTGCTTTATTTGTTTGTTTTTATAAGCCACGTTTTCATATAAAATATCACAAGGTGTAACAGTATTACAATTTTTTAAAAAAGGCAGGCACACCTGTGAGAGCTGGTGGACGAGGAATCTTAGGTTCAAAAGGCCCATCTGAATAACACAGTTTTTAGAAGGTGTCTGAAAATGAGCAAGGATGGTTCCTGCTGAACCTCTAGTGGCAAGGAGTTTCGCAGACCCAGCACTTGCCACACTAAAGGCTTTGCTCCTGGTAAAAGCCAACTGAACCTTGGGAGCAGGTTTTAGGAGGGGTGAGAGCATAAGCTAAATACATACAGCTATGTCCTTCCAGAATGAGGTTTGAGTGATAGATGGTGACTTTTTTAGAGGAGAAATGATTGAGAACTGTCATTAGCATTACCATTGCTTGGGTCTACCTCTGGTTAACTCCAATGGGCCAGTTTTTCTGCAAGAACACTGCTTCTGGTTCTTTCAAACCTACTCTCAATTAATAAAAAGGGACATCTCTAGATGTCTCTTTTCAGTGTATTTTGCCCCGTGGTAATTGACACTTGCAATCCACTAAACAGTGTACTTTTAAACTATGGTGTATTCGCTGAAGTACTTGGACTAGGACCCAGGACATTTGGACTTGATCAATTCCCTCTTGGAATATCTCAAAAATAAAAAAAGCGCTCAGCACCTGTGACCTAATCCTTTTAACCGGAAAAGCGAAGGACCTTCCACATGCAAAACAGGTGCCCTGCATCTGAGCTATGGACCCTTCCCATCCCATGAAATGACCATATTCTGAATAAGCCCATTGGTCTCTTTCACCCAGTAAATTATACTTTGACCTCTCACCAAGGTTTCGGTCAGACGCTGTGCTAATGGAGATCATAGCTGTCAACATTTCCCTTTCCTTGCGAGGAATCTTATTCGGAATAAGGGAATTTCCCTTAAAAAAGGGAAAACATTGACAGCTATGATGGAGATCAATTTTGAGCAGAAGGTTCTAGGACTGTCAATAAAGTGTGTGCTCTACCCAGTAGCTAAATGTTTTCCATTTCTGGGTGAATTTACAGTCCACCCCACCTGGCGGTAGATTCGGGGAGGTTCACGATACCTGTCTGGAGAGAGATTTTCTGGTTTGAAAGACCTATTTAGGAATGGGAGAACGACTTGGAACGGACAGTTTACAGACCTGCGTGTTTCTCCTTAGTATGTCCGGGCCCAACAGTTCTTCTGAGTGGTCGATTGAAGGACGCCGCCTTGTCCCTCTGATGCCCCGGCTGGTTCCCCAAACCGCTTTCACCGTCACGGCAAACGCTGTTGCCAACGCGGCGCTCCAGCACAACGCAGCTCTCCCTTCCCCAGCAGAGACAGGAAGCAAAGAAGGTGAGGGTAGGTGGCCTTCCTCTCTTTCGGATATTGGGAATGGGAGAAGGATGCTCTTAATGCTTCAAAAGGGACACCGTGCTTAGGCCTTCAACCCGGGATGCAGAACCTCACTTCCTCAAGCTGTTGCTGGGATACAGGTCCCAGCAACCCTGATGATGGCCTCTGAGAACATCAGAGAAGCCTGCTGGGTCAAACTAATGGTCCATCTCTTTTGGCTTCCTGTTCTCACAAATGCCTGTGGGAAATCCACAAGTTTCCAGCAACCGGGCATTCAAAAGCATTGCTGCCTCCACCTGTGGAGGCAGGGCAGAGCGCTCATGGCCAGTAGCCATCAATAGCCCTCTCATCCAGAAATTTGTCTCGCCAGAGTGGTGCATTCTCTAGTTATCGCCCGCTTGGACTACTGCAATGCGCTCTCCGTGGGGCTACCTTTGAAGGTGACACGGAAACTGCAATTAATCCAGAATGCAGCAGCCAGACTGGTGACTGGGAGTGCCCCCCGAGACTATATAACACCTGTCCTGAAAGATCTCCATTGGCTCCCAGTACGTTTCCGAGCACAATTCAAAGTGTTGGGGCTGACCTTGAAAGCCCTAAACTGCCTCAAAGGCCCCGTATACCTGAAGGAGCGTCTCCACCTCCATCATCCAGCCCAGACACTGAGGTCCAGCGCTGAGGGCCTCCTGGCGGTTCCCTCATTGCGAGAAGTGAGGTTACAGGGAACCAGGCAGAGGGCCTTCTCAGTAGTGGCGCCCGCCCTGTGGAAAGCCCTCCCAGCAGATGTCAAGGCAATAAACAGTTATTTTACTTTTAAAAGGCAACTGAAGGCAGCCCTGTTTAGGGAAGTTTTTAATGTTTGATGCTGTATTCTTTTTAATATTCAGTTGCAAGCCACCCAGAGTGGCTGGGGAAACCCAGCCAGATGGGCAGGGTAAAAATAATAAATTATTATTGCTATTATTTATTTGTCTAATCCTCCTTTAAAGTCATCGTAACCATCACTGCTTCCCGTGGGGCTGATGGGAGCTGGACTCTCGCTCCTTAAACCTTTGTCACCTATATCAGGGCCCCACTTACTACTTGTATAGAAGGCCCCAACCTCGACCCAACTGCGCTGGCTGCCAATTAGTTTCCGGGCCCAATTTGAAGTGGTAGTTTTGACCTGTATTGTCTTAAAAGGCTCAGGACTGCTTCTCCCCATATGATCGAATCTGGACCCTGTGATCATCATCTCAGGCCCTTTATCGTTTGCTTCCTCCACAAGACGTCTGGCGGGTGGCAGTATCCTTGAGCCAGTCACTGCCTCTCAGCCTAACATACTTCACAGGGTTATTGTGGAGGCAGAGTGTGTATTCCACCTCTAGCCCCTTGGAGTGTAGGCTGGAGATGAATGAAGTAGACAGATGAAAACGCTTCGGTTTACGCATCATCCTATTCTTCTCTCTCGCTCTCTTCAGTGGTGGTTTGCTATTCCTACACAAGCACCACCTCAACCCCAACGTCCACCCCAGTCCCAAGCGGCAGCGTCGCGACCGTGAAATCCCCCAGGCCTGCCAGCCCGGCTTCCAACGTCGTCGTCTTGCCAAGTGGGAGCGCCGTTTACGTCAAGAGTAAGTGACACCAAGGAAAAGGAGGGCCAGGCTCCTCCAGAGGCAGCCGAGGTCTTGAGCATGGCATGAGGGTTCTTTGATTTTGAACGCCATATGCCAGGCCTTCCCCTCCACTGCTCACAATGTCCTGCAAACCTTGGTAGCCACCCTTTGGGCTTGGCAAAAATGAATGGGTGGATGTAATCATGTGTTTGAAACAGCCAGCAGTTTGAGCTGTGTAAATGGGTAGATTCAGAGATGCTGGTTGGTAAGCATTGGTCAGTCTCCTGGTCAGTGGTGCAGCCAAAGTCCAGGGCCCCGCAGCTTGGGTGTGTGTGTGTGTGTGTCTCCAAATGACCACCTACAGAGTAGCAGGGTTTTTTTAAAAAATAATTTTTATTGAGTTTTCCATTTTAACAATCAAATCACATTAAATATTCCAAATTACACATATACATTTCAAATAATCCAAATATTCTGCCGAATTATAATTTTTTTGCTGGGGCTTCCCATGCTTTGAGTTCAGGGGGGGCTCTGATCATCTCATATCTCTGTTGCTTTTAATCGTCATTTCTAATTGTTCCTTTAATTCTTCTTGTTGTTTTCCTTCTTTCACTGCCTCTGAGTTGTTTCCACAAGCGAGCTGAAGTAAAATGATATGTTTCTGTGTAGATTTAATTGTATGATACCCCTCTGTCCATGCAACATCTCCTCACACTGTTGGCATTTCTGCCGAATCCATCCAAAAGTCTTTTCGCTGCTGGCAGCCGCCATTTTCTCTCAGTTCCGATGAAACAATTCTAGGCGCCTACTCATTAATATTCCCAGACCGGTTGCACCAAACATTAGCCTTTCCAGGGGAGATTTACCAAATCGAACTTGAAATGCAAATATAGTGACATATTAAGAGCTCACCCCCCCCCCCAGAGAGTAGCAGTTGAAGAGGTCAGTGGTCAACAGGTTGTGTCTTGGCATGTGGGCCAGCTTGGGCTGGGGACGTTTGAGCAGTGCTCTGGGTGCATCAGTGCAGGGGAGGCTACCGGACTGAGGCGTCTCTCTCGTTGGCAGGCGTGAGCTGCTCAGATGACGACGAGAAGCCCCGCAAACGGCGCCGCACCAACTCCTCCAGCTCCTCCCCAGTCCTCCTGAAGGAGGTCCCCAAGGCCGCCACGCCGGTCACCAAGACCATCACGGTGCCTGTCAGCGGCAGCCCCAAGATGAGCAGCATCATGCAGAGCATAGCCAACTCCTTGCCGCCCCACATGTCCCCTGTGAAGATCACCTTCACAAAGCCGTCGACACAGACGACCAACACCACAACCCAGAAGGTGGGTAGGGCTTTTTGGTATGTGCGGCTGAGAACGAGAGGTTTCCTTAGTCTACAGCAGGCACCCCCAAACTCAGCCCTCCAATAAACATTCACAAACTGTTGATTGTAATATATGGATAGACAACTTGAGGATCTTTACAATTTTATAACACGCAGCTAGAAATACGTGTTGAGAAACCAGAGAAAGGAGCTGAGGGAAGTCCGGGGGTGGGAGGTTGGGTTTTTTTGTTGAGGGGAGAGGCGGGGAAATGGAGGAAAATAATAATAATAATGTGGAGGATGTATTTTTGATAAAACCACTGTGTTGAAATTTCCAATAAAACAACAACTCGGCCCTCTAGATGTTTTGGGACTACAACTCCAATGATCCCTAGCTAACAGGACCAGTGGTCACGAATGATGGGAACTGTAGTCCCAAAACATCTGGAGGGCTGAGTTTGGGGGTGCCTGGTCTACAGTCCCTGTGCAATCCCAGCCACTGTGAAATTGAGCATATATTTATGGCAGGTGACCCTTTAGAGCTACCTGCTGTTGCCATTTTGGCCTTCCCAGTCTGGGAAAGAATAGCGGGGGCCAGCCAATCAGAAGTGTGAGGAGCTCCAGTAAGTTTGCCACTCACATTGCAGTACGCTCACAAATGTGGGGAGGCTGTTTCACCCCAAAACCGGGGTAGAGGCTAAGCCCAGTCCCAGTCTACAGACTGGAAACTGCTATTGACACCACCCTGCAACACCAGTTCTGTTTAATTGTCTGTCTTTTTTTCTCCCGGAATTCCTCTGTTATGTGCTGATGTCTTCTCCACTTCAGTAAAACCCCATCCACCACATTTCAAAAGATACTGCTGCCTGTGGACCAGCACGCGATTGGTCCCAGAAATGGGGCAGAGTCACAGGCCCCTAACAGCCTGTCTCATAGGGTGGCTGTGCAGGGAAATGAGATAGCCTTGTCTGCGGGTGCAACCTCAAGAGCTGCTCCCAAGAGAAATGGAAGGCTGTAAATAAGTTTTAGTGAACCTCAAGCCTCATCCACGTTTGGCTGTTGCGGCATCAATTTGGAGGTTCTCATTCAATCGCATATCGATAGCGAATGCAATAATAACCAGTCAGTTTGGGCTACACGATTTATTGTCATAAAGCCAGTTGAGAGCGATGGCAGCGTTACCCTTACTCTGAATGGGCAAGTGCTCCTTTAGGAAGCAGTGAGGGGCTGTCGGCACAAGGGGCGATGATCGAAACCTTTTTGTGTGCTCCCTTTTCCAGGTGATCATAGTCACCACGTCTCCCAGCTCCACCTTTGTCCCCAACATCCTCTCCAAGTCTCACAACTACGCGGCCGTCACCAAGCTCGTCCCGACGTCGGTCATTGCCTCCACCACCCAGAAGCAGCCGGTGGTCATCACCGCTTCCCAGTCCTCTTTGGTTAGCAGCTCCACCAGCACCTCTACCAGCGCCTCCACCGGGGGCTGCTCCACCCTTTCCTCCGCTCCCAGCACGGTCGCTGTGACCACCGTGGTCTCCTCGACGCCCTCCATGGTTATGTCCACAGTTGCACAGGGTGAGACGTTGGCTTTGCATGGGGAAGGTTCTGAGATTGTGACACCCACTGCCTCGGGTGAAAAGAGAGGTGCAGCTGAAAACTGCGTGCTACATCTCGTTAGGGTCTTCCAGGCTTCCTTTGTGTGCTGCACTTACCGTCTTTCCCCGAAAGTACCGTATTTTTCGCTCCATAAGGCACACCGGACCATAGGGCGCACCTAGTTTTTTTTTGGGGGGGGGGGAATCAATAAAAAAAATTTATTTCCCCCTCCCAGCCCCAAAGAGCAAAGAAGCCAAGACAGTGAGCAGGATCCATCCCGCTGGCTGTCTTGGCTTCCTCTTTAGTCACACGCAACCTTTCCAGCCGGGAGAGGCTGCGCGTGGCTTTGGCAGAAGCCAAGTTTTGGCTTCATTTTTAGCCGCGGTGCTGGGGCAGGGGAAGCCCGAGCTTCCCCCGACCCCAGCCCCCAGAACAGGTCCGGGAGCAGCGGCAAGGTTGTGAAGCCTTTGGAGCGCAGCGCGAGTTCCTGCTGCGCTCCAAAGGCTTCAGGGATAGCCGCCTGAAGCCTTTGGAGCGCAGCGAGACCTCGCACTGTGCTCCAAAGGCTTCAGGTGGCTATCCTTGAAGCCTGGAGAGCGAGAGAGGTGCTCACCGACCCCTCTCACTCTCCAGGCTTCAGCGAAAGCAACGTGAAGCCAAGGAGCGCGGAGGGAACGCTCCCTCTGCGCTTTGGGGGCTTCGCGTTGCTATCACTGAAGCCAAGGAACCTGCATTCGCTCCATAGGACACACGCATATTTCCCCTTAATTTTGGAGGGGGAAAAGTGCATCCTATAGAGCGAAAAATACGGTAAGACATCCCCCGAAAATAAGACCTACTTCCAGTTTTGCCTCTCGCTGTAATATAAGGCATCCCCCGAAAATAAGACCTCCCCGGTAATAAGGCCTTCTCCGAACATAAGGCCTCCCCGGAATATAAGGCCCCCGAAACTACCGTAAGGCGTCTGATTCCTCTGGACCATAGCGGTGGGCACCGCCACGCAGCTCACTGATTGGCCACAGCGCAGCCAGAGCTGTTCAGGCAGTGCAAGGTCTCTTTAAATCAGAGAGCCCGCGCCGCTGCCAGGACAAGCTGTCGCCTGCTGCTCGCTCTGCCCTGACGGAGTCTGGCTGACTCGCAATTAGACAATAAATGTGTACCGTATTCTTCTTCATGGAAAAAATAAGATATCCCCTGAAAATAAGACCTAGCGCATCTTTGGGAGCAAAATTTAATATAAGACACTGTCTTATTTTCGGGGAAACAGGGTAATGATGAGTTGTACAGTGGTACCTCAGGTTAAGTACTTAATTGGTTCCGGAGGTCCGTTCTTAACCTGAAACTGTTCTTAACCTGAAGCACCACTTTAGCTAATGGGGCCTCCTGCTGCCGCCGCTCCGCCGGAACACAATTTCTGTTCTCATCCTGAAGCAAAGTTCTTAACCTGAGGTACTATTTCTGGGTTAGTGGAGTCTGTAACCTGAAGCGTATGTAACCTGAGGCGTATGTAACCCGAGGTACCACTGTACTTACTAATGTTGGTAATGGGGCAGTTAGAGACAACCCCACTTTCAGTGCTGCAAAAATCCTGGGGCAGCGCACTGCTTCATTTCCACTCTGCGCATGTCCCATAACTTCTGGCTGTTGCAGAAACGGTCAAGTGCCACGCTAGTGCTGTATTCTTTCCAGTCGCCTTTTTATTACTTCTTTCTTCCATATTTCATCTGCAATACGTTAAAAACAACAACAGCATAAGAAATAGAGGAAGTGGTGAAAATGCAACTGTAGGCGACGACAGATTTGCGTACGCCTAGTCGACATGCGACCGCCTCCATGTGCATCGCTACAGCCTGGAAGTGGCCGGGAATGGGGGGAAAATTGGCTTATGCGTCCTCTACCATCGCATGCTGTGACCTGGAATGTAATCCCCATGCAAATTGGGGGTTGCCTGTATAAATGGGTTCTGGATGCAATGGGTGGGACGTCTTCAGCCACAAAGCCCCAGACATGCCGCGGGCCACGCGAATGAAACTCAATGGCTGCAGTTTGGGAAGCCTCGGCCCAGTATACCTGAAGGAGTGTCTTCACTCCCATCATCCAGCCCGGGCACTGAGGTCCAGCTCTGAGGGCCTTCTGGCGGTTCCCTCATTGCGAGAAGTGAGCTTACAGGGAACCAGGCATAAGGCCTTCTTGGTGGTGGCGCCCGCCCTGTGGAATGCCCTCCCATCAGATGTCAAGGAAATAAACAACTATCTGACTTTTAGAAGGCATCTGAAGGTGGCCCTGTTTAGGGAAGTTTTTAATGTCTGCTGTTCTATTATGTTTTTAATATTCTGTTGGGAGCTTCCCAGAGTGGTTGGAGAAACCCAGCCAGATGGGCGGGGTATAAATAAATTATTATTATTATTATTATTATTATTATTATTATTATTATTATTATTACAGTGATACCTCTGGATGTGTACGGTAACCGTTCCAGAGCCCTGTTTGCATCATGAACAGAACGCAACCCACATCTGCGCGGGTCGCAATTTGCCGTGCATGCGCATGACGTCATTCTGAGCGTCTGCGCATGCACGAGCGGCGAAACCCAGAAGTAACCCGTTCCGTTACTTCCGGGTTGCCGCGGGACGCAACCTGAAAAGATTTAACCTGAAGCGACTAACCCAGGGTATGCCTGCCTCCTCTCTTCAAGGAGTCTGCACATCGGCCATTAAAGTTGCAGCGGCCCGGTTGCCTTCGCCCAAGACCCTGGTGGGGGCGCCAACCCAGATCTTGACACCGTTTCCTAAACAGCAGCAGCAGCAACAACAGCCGTCTCCCAAGCAGCAGCTTCAGCAAGCCCAGCCACAGCAGCAGCTAACGCAGGCTTCCCCCGTGGCCGCCCAGCAGCAGCAACAACAGCAACAGCCTTCCCAGCAGCAGCAGCAGCCAGGCCTGCACCCCCAGCAGTCTCCCCTTCCGCCAGGCATCAAGCCTACCATCCAGATCAAGCAGGAATCAGGTACCGATCAATGGGTTGCTCCGGCCTCCATGTCAGGGATTGAGGAAAGGAACCTATGCTGCTAATTCTCGTAGTAGACCAGTATAAAGTAATCAGCACATAAGCGGCACCCAAAACGCTACCAAACCATTCTACATTCTAAATCTCATATTAATAATCCAAAAATTGAGAGAGCTATATACAAAATCTACTACAGAAGCCACAAACAGAAAACTCATTCAAATTGTGTCCAAAAGGAAGATTAAGTCTTTAAAGTTCCTTTAGCCAGGCTTCTGTAGATATCAACAAAGGTAAGTTTGATCAAACGAAGTGTCGGCGATGTTGCAATCAAGAGTTAGATATCAGCAAGGACAAGTTTGATCAAACGAAGTGTCAGTGATGCTACACGCAAGAGTTAGACAGGGTGCCGGCGTTTGTCACCTGTTTCGCCCATGAAGAGTCTCAGGCTTCTTCAATAAATTCTCTCTCACGTTTTGATATATTTATAAACATTCAAGTCCATACGTTACATTTCTTCTTAGATTAAGCTACAATATTTAATTTCTTTCTTCAGGAAATTCTCCCTCAAGATTTTGGTGTATTTACATACATTCAACTTCATATGCTAAGTTCTTTCTTGACTTAAGCATTTATTCATTTGATCAAACAGAGGAGGAGAGACAAACACAGAAGGAGGGGGCAGGTAGAGGTGCAGGCAGAAGAAAACGACTAGAATTAATCTGGAATGGAGCTTCAGCTAAGCATATACAGTTGAATTTGCATGAGTTAAATGCTCTTGTGATGCGGCTCCCCTGTGTTGCGGGGAATGATTTGTTCTGTCTTTCTGTAGCTATTCGGCCTTCCTTTTTAATGTTTGCTTCTTACGTCCACCTCCCACTCGTGATGCCTCTTTTCTTTCCTAGGGGTCAAAATAATCACCCAGCAAGTGCAGCCCAGCAAAATCCTCCCCAAGCCAGTCACAGCAACTTTGCCCAGCAGTAGCAATTCCCCTATTATGGTGGTGAGCAGTAATGGGACCATCATGACAACCAAACTGGTCACAGCCCCTGCTGGTGAGTGATTCTTTCCTATGCTCCGTAGAGGGTGGAAAGCCTTTTAAACTTGGGAAACAAGCTTAAATGGTGATGTATCTAGGGCACAGTGAAGATGATCATACAGTACAAATTGTTTGACATATTTGAATCATTTTTAGCCGACTTACAGGAGAACACAAGTAAGTTTGTGTACTAAAAACAACAACACGATTCCTCCATTCTCCTCTTTGTTACGACGTGGGGTCCACACTTTGCCAAATTAACATGTCAGAGACAAGGATTCCTACCTAGTCTTCTCCCTGACCTGCTGATTTTCAATTTCCAAAGACTTGTGTGTTTGTGTTGAGGAGCATTCAGTCCTGTGGAACAGCCAAGACACCTCTCCACTTGTACAGAATTTGCAAGGGATGAGGATGATGATGATTATTAATTGAATTTATATAACGCCCTATACCCGCAGCTCTCAAGGCGGTTCACAGAATAAACGTGAGCATATAACGTGCACAGTTTTAGCCTTCTCCCTGACATGCTGATTTTCTGTGTGCAGGGATTTGGCATTTGCGGAGAGGGGCATTGAAGTGCTGCGATCCCATGTCTGCCTCGCCGAGACCTTAGGCTTGCCACCTGTCCAGGGTTTGTGTGTGCTTATGTGCATGCGCACAGTTTTGGCAGTGTTCACCTGGTGTCTATTCATTTAAAACATTTGTACCCTTGCTCTTCAGCCCAAAAAGCTCCTGGAGCAGCTTGGATACAATCAAAACAAAGCCGTTGCTCCCCACAGGCTTGCAGTCTAAAAAGCACAACACACAAGGGGAAAGCGACGGCGGGAGGAGAAGAATCGAAACTCAGGCACCACTTTCTGAACAGCGGCTCATACAATGGCTGAGCTCTGATTCTCAGCTCGCGGTATCGGTTCCTCTCGCTGATGCCTCTGCTGTCTTCCCTCTCTCCCCCTTTGAACCAGGGACTCAGGCGACCTACACTCGTCCGACGGTCAGCCCGTCCATTGGGACACGCATGACTGGCACGCCGGGCGCCGCCACTTACGTCAAAACCACCAGCGGCAGCATCATCACGGTCGTCCCCAAATCGCTTGCCACCCTGGGAGGCAAGATAATCAGCAGCAATATCGTTTCCGGTAGGTAGGCCTGTGTCTCGAAAAATGCAGGGACCAGATGGGTCAATGGAGCTTCGGCTGGGTTGTCTGTGTGTTGCTGCTGTATGTTTGAACAGTGGGCTCCAGCAAGAAAGAATTATCGTTATAATTATTGATGAATTATATTTATATGCTGCCTTATGCCCGCAGGTCTCAGGGCAGTTCACAAGGTAAAATTACAATATAAAAACCACAAAATACATAATCAAAATAGAAACAGAAACAGCTGAATAAACCACACACACTCCAACACATAAGATAGACTTATATTGACATAGATATAGATAGATAGTCCCAGGATGGAAAGATAGAGGAATTCCAGGGAAAGTATCTGTTCGGAAATGGTACTTGTCACTGGTCAGAAACTAGACTTAAATCCGAGAATGGGGTTGTTATTACTACTCAAATTTGATGAGGGAAGTCACAGTGTTACAAATAAGGACTTATTAAAAATTTTACCGTCAGCACGCTTGACAATAGCTAGAAGGTGGAAAGATTTAGGAGACAACTTGCTGTCTGAATAGTACCAGCAAACTTGAACATTGCATTGAGGGGGAAACTGACGCAATAGGTGAAGTACAAGGAACAGTTTAAGAATGACAAAGAAAAGCTGCAAGCCACGTTTATTAAATACATAGCACAAAAGGAATGTGACTGCCCACCGCTGCCAGCAAGTGACCTTCTCTGAAATACGATTGTTTACAGTATCATCTTTGTTTACAAAGAAGGAGAATTCCGGTCATAAGTAAAGAAGAGGAAATGTATCACAGTACGACAGAGACTTAACCAATGCTCTTGACTATATGTTACTCGTACATTTATGATGAAATACGCTGTCTTGTTTTTGTCACAAAACGAAATAAATTTTAAAAAAATAAAAATGGAGGAAGCCTTTCCCTTGCTTCCTGTGCAATGCAACAATAAATCTTTGCAGTAACGGCAGTCGCTGGCACACGCATGGAAACTCCATTTTTCTTCGTAGTCGAAAAGACGAATGAATGTTGATCTGTAACAGTGGCATATTTGTAGTCTGTTTGTATTTTAATTCACACACCCCCTCCCCTGGAAGCTGGCAATGTTCCGAGCAAATACCACTGCGTGTAGACCAAGCTGTTGTATTTTCGCTTTTTTTTTGAAAGGTAACTCCTTGATGAAGACCTATTTCCAACAAAAAGGTACCCAAAACTTGCAATGCTCTAGAAACCTTTGCATGATTCCCCAGCCCCAGCCCAGCCCCCTCCATGAGGTATCACAGCACCCCTCACCCTGTGACTTTGCTGGTGTTTTACCGATGAGAAGCTGCAAAGCCACATGAGATGACACGGTCTCCTGTTTTTAACTGAGATCTGGTCTGGCAGGTAAAAAACAGCTTTGCCAGTCAGTTTTTCCAGTTGGACCTGACCTGATATGAGGTTGTGCTCCTGGCCTAGCAAACTGTCCCCTTCCCAGGGTCCCTGTGCCCTCTGGTGCATGGTCTGGAAGCCCCTGTAGCTACAGCTCCCCAGTGACTGCTGGCCAGCTTAGCTCCCTCCATTGCATTGAGTGGGGAAGTGGTTATGGGTCTCTCTGCCTGGAATTGGAGGGGGGGCGTCATTGGTGTTTTTTTGTACTTGGTGCCCCCTAAATGGTGCTTGGATGAGGCCGTTTTAAATTGTAATGCCATGGGGGAACCACAGCAGTAATGGGGCAAGCACTGCTGCTTCTAACCGAACCTCCTTTCTGTTTCCCCTCCCACTCGGGCAACCAAGGAACTACGACCAAAATCACAACCATCCCCGTGACGTCCAAGCCCAACGTGATAGTTGTGCAGAAGACGACGGGGAAAGGAACCACCATCCAAGGGCTTCCGGGCAAAAACGTGGTCACGACGTTGCTAAATGCGGGGGTAAGAGGGAGGAACTGTGATTATTGCTATTTCATCATCGTCATCAATACCCACTGCCTTGCGGGAGACGCCTTTGAGAGAAGAAAAGGCTAAAGAATAGACCCTCCTTCCGGCAACTCCTGCAGCCAAGCTGGTGCCAAATGTATTACTCGCATGGTCCAGCTTACGTTTTGTGTATAGTTTGCTCTCCATTAAGCATGCAGTAGGGATGCGGGTGGCGCTGTGGGTTAAACCACAGAGCCTAGGACTTGCCGATCAGAAGGTCGGCGGTTCGAATCCCCACAACGGGGTGAGCTCCCGTTGCTCAGTCCCTGCTTCTGCCAACCTAGCAGTTCGAAAGCACGTCAAAGTGCAAGTAGATAAATAGGTACCGCTCCGGCGGGAAGGAAAACGGCGTTTCCGTGCGCTGCTCTGGTTCGCCAGAAGCGGCTTAGTCATGCTGGCCACATGACCTGGAAGCTGTATGCCGGCTCCCTCAGCCAGTAAAGCGAGATGAGCACCGCAACCCCAGAGTCGGCCACGACTGGACCTAATGTTCAGGGGTCCCTTTACCTCTAAGCATGCAGTTACAGGGCTTTTAACCCTGCATAGGGCGAAATTGCTTGGTCCCGTGCAGGTGGAGTATGAGAGCAAGTGAGTTAAGTCACGTGATGCGTGTGATTTTTTTAATTTTCTGGCCCAGCCTCACCGAGGTAAACCTGCAAGTTTTGTCCTCAGGGAGAGAAAACGATCCAAGCGATGCCAGCTGGAGCGAAGCCAGCCATCATCACTGCCACCAGGCCCATTACCAAAATGATCGTCACGCAGCCAAAAGGGATCGGGTCTGCCGTCCAGCCAGCTACCAAAATCATCCCGACCAAAATTGTTTATGGGCAGCAGGGTAAAACGCAGGTACGCTTAAGAAGTTTGGGCGGTGGCCTGTTTCACCACCAGCATAAAAATAGCCTTTTAACTCTCTGCCTTGCTTTGGCGAGCAAGGCCTTCTCTGCGCTCTGGGTCTGGGTTGTGGCCACTAGATCTCGTGAGAGCGTCCCTTGGGTTCTGGAGCCAGCGTATGGAGAGAGTCTTGCTTCCCCAGTAAGGTGGAGAGCTAAACATCTCTTTTTCGCCCAGTTTAAGTTGCAGGATATCAGCCAGCATCCTTCAACTGCATATGTTTGAAATCATATTGTGTGCAACAAGTAGTCATCATCATCATCATTTTTAATTTGCATACCGTCTTTCTATCTTACAATACTCAAGGCGGTTTACAAGCTGAAGAAACAAAAAATGTGCATCTTATAACAATCTAATGTAATACAAAAATGTGATAAAACATAACTTTAAAATAAGCAGCCTACTTCAAAAAAGTAACATTTAACAATCATTAGAATAGTATAAAATAATATCAGCATATAAAAGTTAAACAGAAATTCACCCTTAACAGTTACGATAAATAATTTCTAAACTATAACCAATAAAACAATGGCAAGGCGCAGTGCATAAAATAATACAACAGAAACTGAGAAGCAGAGACTAGTCCATGCATTTTGCAACCTCCAGTTTTCCAGGACACAATTGCATTTTGAAGTTTGAGGCTTTGACTTGACTGTGGGTCTGGGGTTGTAGTTCAGCTGTGCATTGATTTATATTCTTCCACTTCGATTGCTGAGTGCACAATCGGGAGAGATGAAGGGTGATGGAGAGCACTTCCCCCCTCCCACAAAAGAAGCCTTTCCAAAGAAAAGCCTGAAGAAACGAAAGCCGAATCTTTAGTGGAATTAAACATATGCCTCTGTTTCTGTGGGAAGAACTGGTGGGCCCCAAGAACTTTGCATGGGGATAACCTTGCCCTTGGTGTGAACAAATGTGCACCCCTGCTGTAAACTGTCCCCCCTTCTTTTCAGGTCCTTATCAAGCCAAAGCCAGTGACCTTCCAGGCAACGGTTGTGAGTGAGCAGACAAGGCAGCTGGTCACCGAAACCCTTCAGCAAGCTTCCCGGGTGGTGGAGGCGGGGAACGCTTTGCTGCCAGAGGTGAAAGAGGAGCCCCAGGCGTACACAGACAGCAGCTCCTCTTCAACAGAATCCTCGCAGGGTTCCCAAGGTTAAACCTGCATAGATCTCCTAGCGTAATGCGGCTTGGGTTGGTTTTTATATTTTCCCGGAGGTTGCGTCCCCACGTTTTGGGGACTTCCGAGCTGAGACTAAATGATCCTAGTGGTTCCTTTGCAACTCAAAACGATTCTGTGGTTCGGGCTTTGGGAACAGATTGGCCTTGGCTGGCCTCATGAGCTCGGCTTCTGAGCTCTGCATCCCCAACTGTTCTGCGTTCTCATAAGATGTCCTTTGAACATGTTGTTAGTGTGCATCTGTCTGTGGAGTTAGAATCATGAAATCCTACGGCTTCGACGGTTCCCGTTGGTGGCCAGCCCCTTAGTCCCAGTTACCACGTTTCCTTAATCATAGCATGCAAGCACAGTGGCCTTAAAAGGACATGCAGCTCCATGCACACCCACGACAGAGCCCGCGCACCTGCTAATGCAATGGTACTTGGTTGCCTCCTGTTTCCGTCTTCGCCTGTGATCATTTTCGTAAGAGAACATGGCCTCCTAGATTGATGGCCAACAGGGAGCAGCAAAGTGCAAATTGGAGGTGGTGGGAGGAACAGCAGCTTTGACATCCCTGAAGTTATATGAAATTTGTTTTGAAGAGTTAGCATCCAACAAGCTCCCAAGCTGTAAGATGGGCCTGCAGCTTAGCTAGGGTAAAGATCAAAAGCAATTCATTAGAGATGCCCCCGTTCTCTTAAGTGCTGTCCAGACTGCAGAGAGAATAATTGGATGCACTCTTCCCACCTTGGATCAAATCTACACTTCCAAGTGCCATAAGAAAGCTGCAGGGATAGCGCAGGATAGTGCGCACCCCGGAAATGATCTCTTTCAGGGTTATAAAGACTAGGACTAGCCGCCTGAGAAACAATTTCTATCCAAATGCGGTTTTGGTTTTAAACGCAGTGTAAGTTAGTCTCTATAGGAGTATATTGTATTTAATTATGGGGTATCAGAGTTTTTAGGGGGCTAACCAGGTTGGGATAGCAGGCTTGTTGGTTATTGAATGTCTTATGTAGATTTTTTCAATTTTGTTGTTCTATATGAGACAATGACAATAAAGATTATTGTATCATATCGTATCGATAGAGATAATTTTTTCATCCAGTGAAGCTGAACGTTGGAAGATTCAGGGCAGATAAAATAATAGAACACACAGTGGTGGCCACCACCTTGGATGGCTTTAAAAGAGGATTAGACAGATTCATGGAGGAGAGGGCTGTCGATGGCTATGAGCCGCAGTGCGTATGCTCTTCCTCCACTGTTGGAGCCAGCAGTGCGTCCGAATACCAGTTGCTGGAAAATGCAGGAGTAGAGGCGGCAATTATGCTCGAATCCTGCTTGCAGGTTTCCCACAGGCATCTATTTGGCTGTTGCGAGAACCAGATGCTGGACCACTGGCTCTCCTTACGATCTTATGTTCCTTTGTGTCTCAGATTCCCAGCCTGTGGTTCACGTCATTGCCTCCCGAAGCCAGGATTGGTCAGAACACGAGATTGCTGTGGACTCCAGCCCTACCATAATCTACCAGGACGTCTCCAGTGAATCCCAGTCAGCCACTTCGACAATTAAAGCGCTGTTGGAGCTCCAGCAAACAACAGGTGGGCGCTCTTGATCCCGGAGCGTCTGTGGCTCCCTTGCGTCAACTAGCCTGCGTTTTCATTTCAGTGGCAGAAAAGGCTTTGGTCCTGTCTATGTGTGCTGCTCACCCCCTTTGCCTAGAGAGCCGGTGTGGCGTGGTGGTTAGATTGTCTGACTGGATTCTGAGGGACCAGGGTTCAAATCCCCACTCGGCCATGCAGCTCACTGAGTGACCTTGGGAAAGTCGCTACCTCTCATCCTAACCTACCCCAAAGGGTTGTTGTGGGGATTAAATGAGGAGAGCAAGAACCATGTACAGGCAACTCCCCATTTACCCGGGGGTTATGCACTGAGGCACTGCATGTTTAAGTGAAATTGCGTATATTTGGAATACCGTTGAAAAAGCCTGAAAGCAACACATTTGCTCCCTCCAAACCTCCTTGCTCAAGCTCCAGCTCTCCACAGCCTCAAGTGTCGGTGCAAAGGCTCCTGGGATTGCCTTTGCAAAGGCTTATGGGATTACTAGACGCCGTTTTCGCACAATTTTTGCCCTTTTTGTGCTCTTTTAGGCCCGCTTTGCCCCTTTCGTGCCCCTTTGCAGCGATGCACGTGTGTGCAGTTGCGCATGAAAATGGGGGGGTTGCCTGTACATCTCCTTGAATTACAAAGTGGCAAAGATATGCAATAAATAAATAAATAAAAATTTGGGCATGCGTCATTGGGGGGGCTTGTGTGCTTAGTCTTGAGACCAAAACAAAAAGCAATAACAGTGTTCTCTGTTCCTTTTTTTTCTCCTTTATGCCGGAGCAGTGAAGGAGAAATTGGAATCCAAGCCAAGGCAGCCAACAATTGATCTGAGCCAAATGGCCGTTCCCATCCAGATGACCCAAGAGAAGCGACATTCTCCAGAAAGCCCCTCTATCGCCGTGGTGGAGTCAGAACTGGTTGCAGAATACATCACTACTGGTGAGTCATGTAGGAGACATGCGAGGGGGAGAAGGTCCTAGTGGGACTTCAAAATATATATATATATTACAAGCAGGATGCGGAAAACTTCACAGACTTTTGGGACCTCCCAACGACCAGTTCATTGAGCATCCATCCTGATTTAGAAGGTGTGCTATCGCTTGATCGCTTGCTTTCCTCTGCATTCCCATCACTTTCCTTACCGCAAAAAAACCAACCTCTTGGGGAAGCGGGTTTGATGCAGTAGAGCTCTGAATGAATGAGCAGGGCAGAGAGAATAGATCAGGCACCCCCAAACTCAGGCCTCCAGATGTTTTGGGACTACAGTTCCCATCATCCCTGACCACTGGTCCTGTTAGCTACGGATCATGGGAGTTGTAGTCCCAACACATCTGGAGGGCCGAGTTTGGGGGTGCCTGAAGTAGATTGTCACTGAAGAGTACATGATTAGCATGGAACTTGCTGCCACAGGTTGTGGTTGTGGCACTTGGTTTGGAGGGGGGATTAGAGAAATCCTTGGAGGAAGAGAAGTCGCACCAATTGCTAGTACCCATGATAGCTCAATGGAACTTCCATGTTTAGAGGCAACCTGCCTGAGGTGGCGCTGTGGGTTAAACCGCAGAGCCTATGACTTGCCGATCAGAAGGTCGGCGGTTCGAATCCCCGCGACAGAGTGAACTCCCGTTGCTCGGTCCCTGCTCCTGCCAACCTAGCAGTTTGAAAGCACGTCAAGTGCAAGTAGATAAATAGGTACCGCTCCGGCGGGAAGGTAAACGGCGTTTCCGTGCGCTGCTCTGGTTCACCAGAAGTGGCTTAGTCATACAGCCACGTGACCCAGAAGCTGTACGCCGGCTCCCTCGGCCAGTAAAACGAGATGAGCGCCACAACCCCAGAGTTGGTAACG
Organism: Podarcis bocagei; assembly: GCF_964188305.1. Lineage (NCBI taxonomy): Eukaryota > Metazoa > Chordata > Lepidosauria > Squamata > Lacertidae > Podarcis > Podarcis bocagei. The sequence continues at coordinate 99,759,103 of NC_138130.1, read as the reverse complement.
ACTGGACCTAATGGTCAGGGGTCCCTTTACCTTTACCTTTTTACTTGGGGACAAACAGTAGAAAGAGGACTGTTGCTTTAATGCTCTGCTTGTGGGCTGGTTATCCACTTTGGGGCAGAGAATGAAGGTCTTCCTAGGGCTTGTGGTCTGAGCAGCAGGGCTGCTGTTAAATTCTTACTTTTGAGCATTGACAGATCTTGGGAAGAAGAAAGTGCCAACTCTGGGAATTGGCCAGAGAGAATAGTTGGGGCGTCATTTGTACTACGGCTCCATCTTGGAGCTGCAGCTGAACCACGTTCAGGAATTAGTGGAGCTTCTGAGTAAATGCAGAGTGCCTCTCTCACTACCCACACTTGGTTCCCTCCAAGAAAAACAGTGACAACAAACTCCCAACTCCAGGATTTGGAAGTACTGTGCAGGCCTCTCCATTTCCCATCCCTTCTTCATGCCTAGCAGATCCTGTTTTTGCCTGGCTTTATGGATTGTATTTGGGAATGAGGCAGTCTCCAAGGTGTGTATCTGGGAAGATTGTATGTGGCTGCTTTTCTCAGCTGCTGTTTGCCTCCCGTCTTGCCCACTCTCCCTCTCACACACACCCCTGCCCAAATATTGGAGCCTGTGGAATAGCTTGCCACAGATTCTTGTCAAACAGAACCATAGAATTGTAGAGTTGGGTGGGAGCCAAAGCGTCCTTGAGCCCGACCCCCTGCAATGCAGAGCAGTTGATGTCTGCCTCCCTAACGCTCGAAAATTTCCTTGGTGGCTTTATAGCCTACCCTTCCTCTCCACTTCATGGCTTGACTCCTGCAGAACGTGTGCTGAAGCTAGCATTGGATGTTAGATTACATGTAGGTTAGTCTTCGTTCTGATCTAGCCGGCACTCTGGTTGCGTTTGTGGAACATTTTGCAACATGCTGGTTAGAGCACTCGCTCTGCACGCAGAAGGTCCCAGGTTCAAGCCCCAGCGTCTACAGGTAGGGCTGGGGAAGACGCCTGTCCTGGACAGATCACGATAAATAGTTGGTTTTGCTTTAGAGCAAGCGCTGGCTGGAGATGAGCAGAGCAAATCGCCTCTTCTCGTATCTCTAACATCTTTGTCTATCTGCAGACTCAGGAAGACAGCACTGTATTCCTTCACATTCGGAAGAATACCTCCAAAGCCACATAGGTTAGATGTTTTATTTCTAAAAGACATTAAAAAAATTTATAGACCGTTCTGGAGGCCCTTGGAGTGACCTTATACAGCATGGAAGTGCTGGTGTGCGTCAGCATTGGGATCCGTTATTTTATCTGGATCAGTACATTTCCAATTTATTTTATTTTTTACACTGGAAAGCTTTGCCCAAGTGCTTATAGATTAGCAGTTTGAAGTCTCCAGTTGATTGTATTGGCTGTTGGTTATGACAGCTGCTACTGTCAACCATGGGCACTTTGTTTTAGCCTTTCTGTGGTAGCAGAGAGAACTAGAACGTTGCCGTGACTACTTGTTCCTCTGCACCATTGCAAAAAGTGAAGGAAAGCCTGGCAAGGAGTGGGCAATCATGTGACTGATGGCTCTAGGGCAGCGGTTCTCAACCTGTGGGTCCCCAGATGTTGTTGAACTACAACTCCCATCACCCCAGCTAGCAAGGCCAGAGCTCAGGGATGATGGGAGTTGTAGTCCAACAACACCTGGGGACCCACAGGTTGAGAAAGGCTGCTCTGGGGTCTGGAAGGAGGCTTTCTGTGGGTGACTGTAGCAGTTGTCAGAATTGACAGCTTCAATAGTCATATGGAGGCTTCTGACCACATAGAGGCTTGTTCACAAGGCATCTATGTAAACTATGTAACTGGGGAAGAGGCGTGGAGATGGTTTGGATCTTAGCCTGGGCAAATTCCTAGGTAACTGTTGCTGGATTTTAATGAGCCTATTGATTTCCCACACTTCCTTTGAAGATTTAGGACTTCTTTTCCTCTCTCAGTGGAGTGTGCCAACAAATTACTCGTTAGTTTTTTGTTTTTTTAAAGCATAACATTTCTGGGCCTTTGCCTACTCACAATGATTAACCAGGATTCCTTGTGAGTTTCTTGGCGTACAGAATTTTCTGCGAGGGCAGAGTTATTGAAAGCAATTACTCAAGAGGGAGTTTCACGTGTGCCATTGCTGTGATACAGAAGATGATAGAAAAGACCCAAAACATGGCACCTTTAACCAGGACGAGTCCACAGGGTTCCTGGCAGGCGTCTAGTTGGCCACTGTGAGAACAAGATGCTCAGCTAGTTGGACCTTTGACCTGACCCAGCTGCCAGGCTTTTCTTAACATTGTGTTATCCACTTGTGTGTATTTGCCCAGGGTGTTAAGAATGTGGTTTTGTTCCTGACCCTTAGTAGTGCGTAGGCTTTTGGAAGACACCTTGTGTGTTCACTTGAACTGCAAAGGACGGGGAAGCGAGACATTCTGACGGGGACTCGGTTTTCCTGAGCCTTCAGAAGCCTCCACCTGTTTGGGGGATAGCTGTGGAAAACCAGCTTGCAACCTTTCTGTCATAGAATCATAGAATCATAGAGTTGGAAGAGACCACAAGGGCCATCTAGTCCAATCCCCTGCCAAGCAGGAAACACCATCAGAGCACTCCTGACATATGGTTGTCAAGCCTCTGCTTAAAGACCTCCAAAGAAGGAGACTCCAACACACTCCTTGGCAGCAAATTCCACTGTCGAACAGCTCTTACTGTCAGGAAGTTCTTCCTAATGTTTAGGTGGAATCTTCTTTCTTGTAGTTTGGATCCATTGCTCCGTGTCCGCTTCTCTGGAGCAGCAGAAAACAACCTTTCTCCCTCCTCTATGTGACATCCTTTTATATATTTGAACATGGCTATCATATCACCCCTTAACCTCCTCTTCTCCAGGCTAAACATGCCCAGCTCCCTTAGCCGTTCCTCATAAGGCATCGCTTCCAGGCCTTTGACCATCATTTTGGTTGCCCTCCTCTGGACACGTTCCAGTTTGTCAGTGTCCTTCTTGAACTGTGGTGCCCAAGCTCCACTGTGACTCAAAAGACGCGGCAGGAGGAGACTCGGAATCCCAGGGCAGGGAGGCAGATTTGGCCCCATTCCACCCACCCTTTGCTTTTCTCCGTAGGAATGAACAAATGGCCAAGAACAATTGGCCATAAGAACATAAGAAGAGCTTGCTGGATCAGGCCAATGGCCCAAGTAGTGCCGCACTCTGCTCTTGCAGTGGCCAACCAGATGCTCGTTATGGGAAACGCGCAAGCAGGAGTCAAACGCAAGTGCCCCCCTCTCCCCTTCTGTGGTTTCCAGCAGCTGGCATTCAGCAGCATCCCTGCCTCCCAGCCGTGGTGGCAGAGCAATAGCCATCATGGCTAGTAGCTGTCGACAACCCTCTTTTCCATTTCTAGTGGGTGAAGTTAAAGCTCTGCAGGTGGAGTCAACAATACAGCAAGGAGAGTCTCTGCTCTTTCCCCCGGGAACTTGCTGACGGAGATCCCGTGTGTGTGTCTATGCACGTAGGAGAAAGGTGCAGGCTGGGATCCTTGCAGTGTACAGCGCCACTCCATGCTGTACCCTTTGGCCTTCTTGAGCAAGATTTGGAACATGGTGGCTGCTTAGAAGCGGTGCTCTCTGTTCCTTCCCGCCCCACCCACCCCTCCCAGATCTGCACTGTCACTTTAGGTGACATTCCCCACCTGCCTGTAGCTGTACATCAGCCTTCACCAGCCCTAGGGCTGTGGGGAGTTGTAGTTCAAAGCACTTAGAGGCAAAGGTCGATCCACGCCCCTTTGACCCCAGTTACAGATAGGTAGCCGTGTTGGTCTGCCATAGTCAAAATAAAAAAATTCCTTCCAGTAGCACCTTAAAGACCAACTAAGTTAGTTCTTGGTATGAGCTTTCGTGTGCATGCACACTTCTTCAGATACACTGAAACAGAAGTTGCCAGATCCTTCTATATAGTGAGAAGGTGGGGAGGGGTATTACTCAGAAGGGTGGTGGGAATGGGAGATTGGCAGATAGCTGAGATGAGCCTGTAGACGACTCTTAACGACTGTAATAGGTCTTACAGGAAAAGGCAAGGGGTGAGAAGGTGAGAAATGGCTTAGTCATGTATAATGAGATAAGAATCCAATGTCTCTGTTCAGACCAGGTCTCTCCATGGTTTTAAGTTTGGTAATGAGTTGCAATTCAGCAGCTTCTCTTTCCTTTGACCCCAGCATGTAAGACTAGCACTGCTGCTGAACACACATACTTTAAATCTCACCAATTTTTCCACGGCTTCATGAGAATACCAGTGGAGCAGGCAGCTTTGTGACACACCCTGAGAGGCTACCGTTGACCTTTTCCTTCCTTCCTTCCTTCCTGTCCTTCCTTCCCTTTCTCACTTCCAGTTAGCCACCGGTCCCAGCCTCACCAGCAGTCCTCCCAGCCCCAGCGGACTCTGTTGCAGCACGTGGCCCAGTCCCAGACAGCAACGCAAACGTCGGTCGTCGTGAAATCCATCCCAGCCTCCTCCACGGGCGCCATCACCCACATCATGCAGCAGGTCGGTAACCGCCTCCCCAACGCAGCCTTTTTTCGCTCCAGGGAGGTTCTGGTGATTGGGCCTCCAGTATCTAGCTGTGTTTCCCCTCTTGAGGTGGTGATGCTAGAGATTTGGAAACTCCCTCCCCGGAGAAGCTAATACAGTGGTACCTTGGTTCTCAAACGCCTTGGTACTCAAACAACTTGGAATCCAAACACTGCAAACCCGGATGTAAGTGTACCGGTTTGCAAACTTTTTTTGGGAAGCGGAACATGCTCCGTTTTGAGTGTAATTCTTCCGATTTGAGTGCCACACTTCTGTTTTGAGTGTTACCCCGAGGTTTCTCTGGTTTTGCTATTTATTTTGCGTTTTTCTGGCTCTTTTTGTTTTGTTTTTGTGACTATGTGGAAGCTACTGTTCAGCTACTGATTGATTGATCGTGTAACTGGAGTACATTGTTTATTGCTTTCGTTTTATGGGTCAATGGTCTCGTTAGATAGTAAAATTCATGTTAAATTGCTGTTTTAGGGGTTGTTTTTAAAAGTCTGGAACGGATTAATCTGTTTTGCATTACTTTCTATGGGAAAGCGCGCCTTGGTTTTGGAACGCTTTGGTTTTGGAACGGACTTCCGGAACGGATTAAGTTTGAGAATGAAGTTACCACTGTAATAATATTAATAATACCCCGTATATACACATTTAAAAGACCACAGATTGTTCAATCAACCGAAACTTTAGGAGAAAAGGAATTTTTTCCCCCTGGCACCTGGGGATATGTAAGGGTGGCACCAGGCAGGCATACCTGGGGAGGGCATTGCACAAACGGGGATCCAGCTCAGATAAGATCCATTCTCGTGTTGCCTCCCTCCAGACCTCTCATGGAGGAGGCACGTGAAGAAGAACCTCAGTGTCAGGAGTTCAGCCTACACTCGAGTTGGACCCTGGCAGAGACACATGCACGACTGGCATGTTCCCTCCCTCCTGGTCGATCGTTCGGGAGCTTCAAAAGCTTTCTTCTGCCCGAACATCACAGCAACCGATGCCAACAGACACCGGCACACTTAGGGATCCGCAGAGTCTTCACAGCTTTGCGTAACAGACCTCAGCAACTCAGCATTTTGGCTAATCTACTTTATTTACACATAAACACAGGAGGGAGCACTGCAACATGGCTCCCTCTCTCTCTAGCATCAGGCAGCAAAGAGAAAAAGAACAGAGGACAATAGTCCCACTTCACAGAACACAGTAACGCAAACATCCTGTCTCCGTCACTTCCCACTCTGTGGAGTCAAAACATGCACCGTCATGTGAAAGACAACAATCCCTTGACTGCAATCACGGAGCAGGAATTCTAACACTCAGATCATGATTGCAGGGTCCAGGCTGGTTCATATGGGCAGTGGTATCCCGTATGAATACATTGAACGCTGACGTCTTTTTGCTCCCTCTCCTTTGTGTGCATCAAGGCCCTGAGCAGCCACACGGCCTTCACCAAGCACAGCGAGCAGCTGGGGACAGAGGAAGGGGAGGTAGAGGAGATGGACACCTTGGACCCCCAGACGGGCCTCTTCTACCGCTCAGCGCTGGTGCAGGCACAGAAGCAGCAGAAACTGAGCCAGCCGCCCCAGCTGGAGCAGACACAGCTTCAGGTCAAGACCCTCCAGTGCTTCCAGGCCAAACAGAAGCAGACCATCCACCTCCAGGCAGAACAGCTGCCCCACAAGCTGCCCCAGATGCCCCAGCTCTCCATCCGGCACCAGAAGCTTGCCCCGCTGCCACAGGAGCTGGCTCAGCCCAAGCTGGATGCCCCGCAGGCGCCGGCGGCGCCTCCTCCTCCTCCCCACCACCCCATAGCCCGCGAGAGGCAGCTGCCCACCTTGGTGGCCCAGCCCCAGCAGACGGTGGTCCAGGTCCTGGCCGTCAAGACCACCCAGCAGCTGCCTAAACTGCAGCAGGCGCCCACCGCCCAAAAGATCTACGTCCAGCCCCAGCCGCCCCAGGGACAGATGCAGCTCTCCACCCCTCCCGAGAAGCAGCCGGCGAGCCAGGTAAAGGATTCGGGGCGCTGGGGGTGCGGCGAGGGGTTTGGGGGGGGAGAATTCCCCTTGCCTTGAGGGCCCCATGGAAGCTGCCATGTTGAACAGTGAAAGAAAGACAGTCACAGAACCAAGAAATTACACAAAACGAAAGAAATTACCGCGAAAATCCCTGGAACGAGAAGTACCGTATTTTTCGCTCTATAAGGCGCACCAGACCACAAGACGCACCTAGTTTTTGGAGGAGGAAAACAAGAAAAAATATATTCTGAATCTCAGAAGCCAGAACAGCAAGAGGGATCGCTGTGCAGTGAAAGCAGCAACCCCTTTTGCAGTTCTGGCTTCTGGGATAGCTGCGCAGCCTGCATTTGCTCCATAAGACGCACACATATTTCCCCTTACTTTTTAGGAGGGAAAAAGTGAGTCTTATAGAGCAAAAAATACGGTAATTGACTATCGAATAACAAAAAATCCAAAAATAAACTAGAATTAAACAAAGACTTTACGAGATGCCGGCTACAAAACTCGTTTCACTGAACTAGTCCATTTCCTCAGAAGGAAATAAAGAAATTATAAGATTTTAAGTGGGATCAAACAAGCTCAAGAGCAGGTCTGAAAATGCTTCCTCGAGTTTACAGAAAAGGTATGAAAACCTCAGTGACAAGTTTTAAACATAGCCCTGTTTAAGAGAATCCAGTAGTAGTGATAAGAAATTGAGGTTTTAAAGTTTCAAACAAACTCAAAAAACAGGGCAGAAATGCAAAAAAGTTTTAAACATGAGCCTTATTTAAGAGAACCAAGCGGTAGTAATAAGAAATTGAGTTTGTTTCTTTATTTCCTTCTGAGGAAACTGATTAGTTCAGTGAAACGAGTTTTGTAGCCGGCATCTCGTAAAGTCTTTGTTTAATTCTAGTTTTGTTTTTTGGGGGGTTTTTTGTTATTCTATAGTCGATTACTCCTTGTTTCAGGGATTTTCACGGTAATTTATTTTCTGTAATGCCGTGTTGAACAGAGCAGCCACCATCTCCTCCTGTCGATGGCCGCCACTTGGTAGCACTCGTATGATTTGCCAGTGAGGAGGTTGCTTTGGCAAGGACAGAGCTAAGGGGGCAGAGAATCAGTGGCAAATATATAGGGCCTTTGAGGCTTTTCATGCTTGTGCTCCTGTTCCCAAGCACCCTTCCCTCTGCTCTTACAATTTTTATTACAATACAGTTGCATCTTTTGCAGGGGTTTGGGTCCAAGGGTTCCAACTAAACCCCAAAACCGCCTGAACTCAGACCCTTAGAGCCGTCTCATGTCTGGCAACGTGGGGCGGGTGGGAGACAGAGAGTGTGCCCAGCACTGTCAGAGCCCAGGCCTTTCAAGCAAGTCTTGCCCTCCAAGCAAAGCAGAAAGGCTAAACGCTCTTTTCGTTCCATGCAAACCCAGGGCAAAAAGAGCTTTTAAGCTCTCCGCCTTGCTTCAGATATGCGCCATCTTCAAATACAGTGGTACCTCGCAAGACGAATGCCTCGCAAGACAAAAAACTCGCTAGACGAAAGGGTTTTTTGAGCTGCTTCGCAAGACGATTTTCCCTATGGGCTTGCTTCGCAAGACGGAAACATCTTGCAAGTTTGTTTCCTTTTTCTTAACCACTGTTAATACAGTTGCGACTCGACTTCGAGGAGCAACTCATAGAACGCGGTGTGGTAGCCTTTTTTGAGGTTTTTAAAGACTTTGGTGATTTTTGAAGCTTTTCCAAAACTTTCCCGACACCGTGCTTCGCAAGACGAAAAAATCGCAAGGCGACAAAACTCGCGGAACAAATTAATTTCTTCTTGCGAGGCACCACTGTAGCTAAAGGCTTGTCACATGGAAGAGAGAACCAGCTTGTTTTCTCCTGCCCTGGACGTTAGGACTCGAACCAGTGGCTTCATGTTACAAGAAAGGAGATTCCGACTAAACATCAGAAAGAATTGCTCTAACAGTTAGAGATGTCAGTGGAATGGTCTCTCTTGGGAGGTTGTGGACTCTCCTTCCTTGGAGGTTTTTAAGCAAAGGTTAGATGGCCAGCTGCCATGGATGCTTTAGCTGAGATTCCTGCATTGCAGGGGGTTGGACTAGATGACCCTAGTCCAACTCTTCGATTCTATGTTTGGGGGGCAAGGCCTATTCGGTGTGCCCACTCTGGAATGCTGGTGATGATGATAATAATAATAATAATAATTTATTTATATCCCACCCTCCCCAGCCGAAGCCGGGCTCAGAGCGGCTAACAACAATAAAAGTAACACAGCAATGCTTATGTGAGATCTTGCCGGGTCTCAGATAGCTTTACGGGACATTGAGAGCCTCCCATAATCCGTGCTCCAAGAGGGTTTTGCCCTCCCTCCACCTCAATAGCAAGGCGGAGGGCTTCACATCCCTTTCTGTGCCAGGGAAGCCCAAAAGAACTTTTAAATGCTCCACCTTGATTGGATTTAAGTTGCACGGTTTCAACCAGCTCGGCTTCAGTGGTAGAAATTGTGCATGTAAATGCACATAACTTGCGATCGTTCTGTATGTACAATGACTTCTCTCCTCCAAGGAGCACAAGGTAGATATCTTGGTTCTCCTTGTCCCCATTTTATCCTCGCTACAGTCCTGTGAGGTAGCATAGGAAGAACATTATTATTATTATTATTATTATTATTATTATTATTATTATTATTATTACTATTATTATTATTATTATATTTTTTTATACCCCACCCTCCCCAGCCAAGGCCGGGCTCAGGGCGGCTAATAAGCAATAATAAAAACAAATTGAATGAATACAACTTAAAAACAAAATTAAAACACAACATTAAAATATGGAAACCTCATCGCAGGAGGAGAAAGGAAAAGAAAAAAAAAAAAAAGAGGGGGAGGGAATCAAATTGGCTCCAAGCCAAAGGCCAGGTGGAACAACTCTGTGTTACACGCCCTGCGGAAAGAAATCAGACCCCGCAGGGCCCTGGTCTCTTGAGACAGATCGTTCCACCAGGCTGGAGCCAGTGTTGAAAAGGCCCTGGCTCTGGTTGAAGCTAAACTAAACTTCCTTAGGGCCCGGGACCTCTTGGGTGTTGCTATTTATGGACCTTGAGGCTCTCCGTGGGGCATACCGGGAGAGGTGGTCCCGTAGGTACGAGGGTCCTAGGTTGTGAAGGGCTTTAAAGGTCAAAACCAGCACCTTGAACCTGACCCTGTACTCCACCGGGAGCCAGTGCAGCTGGAAAAGCACTGGGTGAATCTGCTCCCATGGCAAGGACCCCGTAAGGAGCCTCGTTGCAGCATTCTGCACCCGCTGGAGTTTATGGGACAGCTTCCAAAGGCAGCCCCGCGTAGAGTGAATTACAGTAGTCAAGCCTGGAGGTGACCGTTGCATGGTTCACTGTGGCCGGGGCGGGAAAGGTAAGGGACCAACATAGAAACCTGTATTATATGCAATCAGACCATGAGTCTCCCTAGCTCAGCATTATCTACCCTGACTGACAGAGGCTCTCCGTGGTTTCAGAGGTCTCTCTCAGCCCTACCTGGGAATGCTGCTTGGGATTTAAATTGGGAGCTTTGGCATGCAAGGCAGCTGATCTGAGCTGTGACCCTTAGGCTGAGGGAGTGTCTGGCTCCAAGGTCACCCATTTAACTTAATAGTTGTGCGGTGATTAAGCTCACGTTTAAGCTATGCTGTGCCAGGAGTGTATTTTTTGAAAGTCAGAGCTGGGTGCAAGGAAGGAGCGACCCCTCTTTGTGCTAGGAAGAGAAGCCCCACCAGGCTTGTGATTTCTGTTAGTTTCAGACGCTTTCTAAATACAGATCTTTTGCAACTGCCATTGCATGGACCGATTTCCTGATTTTATTTCATTTTCACTTTTGTTTTGTTCTTCTTTTTAGGTATAAAGTTATTGATTTCTGTCCCCGTAATACCTTTTTTTGTTAAATTTCTGTGGAACGTAAAGACGAAGGCCCGGCGGCACTCTAAGGACCTCCATTGTACGTCTTCCTTTGTCGTTTTACATCACCCTCAGCTTAGTAAAAACTGCTTTCTTTGAGAAGAGCAAACCTCCTTTTCCTTGGGGAAGGGTGCAAAACCACGAAAAAATGAATCAGCAGACAAAAACATGTATCGATTGCCATAGACGCTTAGGGGCAAAAAGTCACTCCTCTCTCTTAAAAACTGGCTCTCTGAGCCTTTTGAGGTGGGGGCAGGGGTGGAATCGAGCAGGGAAATGCTTTGGGGGGTGTAAATCCCAAAGGAATACGGGACTGCTGGTTGTATATGCCTAAGCAAGGCACCTCGCAGTCTGAACGCCTCTCCTGCCTCTTAACTTATTATCCCCCTTATGTTGCTATGGATTATTCTGTCTCACAGCACTTTGACTTTCAAAATCACGCCCCCGTTGCTGGTGTTTATTACTGTCATTTAGGTTTAAGTAGCGCCATCCGTCCCGCCAACCTGCCTGTAACGCGCATAAACCCCCTTTTAATTCCCAGGTGCACCAGCCCATCATAACCCAAGGATCCTCTGTTACAAAGATAACCTTTGAAGGCCACCAGCCGCCCACCGTCTCCAAGGTGACCAGCATCAGTGCGGTACCCAAGCTGGCGCCGCCTCTTCCGAACCTCTTTCCCGCCCAGGTGTCTGCAAAGACGGCGGTGGCAGACATTTTGAAAATGTCCATGATGGAAGCCCAGATCGACACCAGCGCGGACCGCGTAGCGGCGGACCCACCAAACAGCAAGGCCTCCCCCGCCGCTGGCGGGCCGCCCGGCGAAGCAGAATCTGTGCCCGCCTCGGTGCTGAGAGTGGCCACGGTCGGGATGGCAGCGTCAGTCCTCCAGCAGCCCAAACGCCTGGACTCTCCCTCAAGCCCCCCTGCCGTCAGGCTGCCCTTGCCAGAGAGGAAGCAGGGCACCCCGGCTGCCGGCAACCACTTCATTCGCATCCAGAACATCGCCCCAAAGAAAGTGGAGGAGATTCCTGCGGAGATCTTGATCCAGGTAAACTGGGGGGAGATAAAAGAGAAGTTTAAGGAACCGCAGAAAGAGGAGGAAGGAAGTCACATTTTAAAATGTCAGAATGATTGTAAAATCAGTGAAATGTATACAGTGGTACCTCGGGTTACATACGCTTTGGGTTACATACGCTTCAGGTTACAGACTCCGCTAACCCAGAAATAGTACCTTGGGTTAAGAACTTTGCTTCAGGATAAGAAAAGAAATCGTGCAGCGGCAGCGTGAGGCCCCATTAGCTAAAGTGGTGCTTCAAGTTAAGAACAGTTTCATGTTAAGAACGGATCTCCGGAACGAATTAAGTACTTAACCCGAGGTATCACTGTACAGTGGTACCTCAGGTTACAAACGCTTCAGGTTACAAACTCTGCTAACCTGGAAGAGTTATCTCAAGTTGAGAACTTTGCCCCAGGAAGAGAACGGAAATCGTGTGCCAGCGGCAGTAAAAGGCCCCATTAGCGAAATCACGCCTCTAGTTAAGAACAGTTTCAGGTTAAGAACAGACCTCCGGAACGAATTAAGTTCATAACTAGAGGTACCACTGTGTATCTGAGAAGTATAAATTTAAAAAAAAAATAAAAAAGAAAGCTGTCACAAAAAGTGCCTTTAAGCTCTCTTTGCCTTGCTCCCCTTTAGCTTTGCTATGTTTTTATTTTTTATTGGGTTTTTTTGTTTTACAGAAGTATGTGTAATGTCTCTCGTATTTTTTCCATGTAACATTTTTACAAATCAGTTTCATTTGTTGAGACATTAGGAAGAAAAGGGGTGGAGGGGGGAAAGATGGGGGGGGCGATGTTTCTATTTCATAGAATCATAGAGTTGGAAGAGACCACAAGGGCCATCGAGTCCAACCCCCTGCCAAGCAGGAAACACCATCAGAGCACTCCTGACATGTGGTTGTCAAGCCTCTGCTTAAAGACCTCCAAAGTAGGAGACTCCACCACACTCCTTGGCAGCAAATTCCACTGTCAAACAGCTCTTACTGTCAGGAAGTTCTTCCTAATGTTTAGGTGGAATCTTCTTTCTTGTAGTTTGGATCCATTGCTCCGTGTCCACTTCTCTGGAGCAGCAGAAAACAACCTTTCTCCCTCCTCTATGTGACATCCTTTTATATATTTGAACATGGCTATCATATCACCCCTTAACCTCCTCTTCTCCAGGCTAAACATGCCCAGCTCCCTTAGCCGTTCCTCATAAGGCATCGTTTCCAGGCCTTTGACCATTTTGGTTGCCCTCCTCTGGACACGTTCCAGTTTGTCAGTGTCCTTCTTGAACTGTGGTGCCCAGAACTGGACACAGTACTCCAGGTGAGGTCTGACCAGAGCAGAATACAGTGGCACTATTACTTCCCTTGATCTAGATGCTATACTCCTATTGATGCAGCCCAGAATTGCATTGGCTTTTTTAGCTGCCGCGTCACACTGTTGGCTCATGTCAAGTTTGTGGTCAACCAAGACTCCTAGATCCTTTTCACATGTACTGCTCTCAAGCCAGGTGTCACCCATCTTGTATTTGTGCCTCTCATTTTTTTGCCCAAGTGCAATACTTTACATTTCTCCCTGTTAAAATTCATCTTGTTTGTTTTGGCCCAGTTCTCTAATCTGTGAAGGTCGTTTTGAAGTGTGATCCTGTCCTCTGGGGTGTTAGCCACCCCTCCCAGTTTGGTGTCATCTTCAAATTTGATCAGGATGCCCTTGAGTCCATCATCCAAGTCGTTGATAAAGATGTTGCTTAATGTATGTAGGGTTTGGTGTCAGCGTTGTTCTCGCAGGTTCTCTGCTGTTCACTTGTGTTCCTTTGGTGGGGAGAGAGGTTGGGGTTGGCCTAGGGTGTGGCTGTTCATTTGTGGTTGGCTGTGGTGGTCTTTGTTTTCATGTGTGAGTGGGGTGGGTGGGTGTTTTGGATCAGGTTAGCCATATTGATTTGTATGCTGTTGGTGGAGGATTGACATTGTCTTGTTGGGCTGTGTATGTGATAAAGGGGAGCCATAAAGGCGTCTTCTTCTGTTTGTCCCTGTGTCAGTTTCAGTTTATTGGCTAATTTTTCTAGTAGGGCTGTTTCCCATACTATTTAGTACCACTGGTCCATGCTTACTCCTGACAGGTCTCTTCAGTGTTTGGTTATGGTGTTTCTGGCTGCTGAAAGTAGGTGGGTTATTAGTTCTTTGTGGTATAAATGGGCATTGTTGTCTTAGAAGATGTTTAGTAGGGCCAATTCTGTCTAATACTTGCTTAGTTATTTTACATATTTCTCGCATGGCTGTTAATGCACAGTTTCCCTCCTCCTCTTCCAGACGATCCCTCAGTTTTCCGTGGCCTGCCATTCCACCTCCAACGTGGTTGTAGAGCCCAGCGGCCTCCTTGAGCTCAACAACTTCACCAGCCAGCGCCTCGACGAGGAGGAGACCGCGATGGAACAGGACCTCGACAGCGGCAACGAGGACGGGACCGAGCCCAGCCCAATGCAGAGCTCCGAACACTCGTAGCGTGCCTGGGATGCCGGCGTGCACTTTAAAAGGATGACGGTCCCTGGAAGGCGAAGCAAAGACTCGGCTGCTGGTGTCGAAGACTCCCTTGTAGTATTCTCCAGAAGCACTTTTTTGGGGGGGCTCGCCAAGCATCGGGGTGCTGGCGGAGAACAGCAGTGGTCGCGAAACGATTTCGGAGGTAGATGGTGTTGCCGCGCCAGTTTAGCCGTACGACAGTGGGAATGTATTTTTTTTCCAAGCAAAGAAGACAAACACGCGGCGGTTTTTATTTCTTAAAGGCGTCACTGAAGTTTTTGTTTGCAATGACATTCTGGACCGGCTGATAAAAATGTTCTTGGTTGAAAACAGGCAGCAGCGCTCTCCGTTTGTAGTTGAATGAAACTCCCATCACAAGATGTTTGTCATTTTTTATTTTTTTAAAAAAACGTAGCATGCCTAGGTCCTTTGGTGCTGGGAAAGCACTTAAGAAACTTTGGTGTGTGTTGTGGCTTCCCTGCACTGATGTGCCATTTTATTTTCAAATAAGCTTATGAAGATCGGCCGCTTCTAAACACAAAGCAGTATTGTCCAGGAACACTCAGGATCACAGGGAAAACATGCTTCGAGGAGATCCTCTTACTGGATCAGACACCAAGAAATCACATTTCTTCCGGGCATAGATGAAATTGTCCCACATTTAAAGTTATGTTTATTTATTCAAAATAGGAAAACCTGAAGAGAGAATTCCAGCTTCACGCTCCTTGGTCCTGTTAAACAGGCCCAGCAACCTCAATACTTTCTTTTCTTTTTTGTAAAGAGAAACGGTTTGATCTTTAAGCTGCAGGGTGGGAGAAATACGTCTCAAAAACAGAACAAAGGGCATTGATAATCCGAGAGAGGAACTGTGTTGTGGGTTGTGACATCCAGACATTTCTTTTGTTCTTATGTGCTTTTTTTCTTTTTTAAAAAAGAGGAAATTTAATTATGACTGTTAAGAGACTTTACAAAGAAAACACACCTTAAACACTTTACAAAGAACACACACCTTAAAATTACTGACCTTCTGTTGTTTCTGAGATGATCCTTTTCCAAGCCTTACCATTTTTGTTTGCACAACGAATAATACAATTTTTTTAAAGGTGTGTGTGTTGCGTCGACTGAATCAACTGTAGTAAAAAGTAAGAAACGGTCTGTACAACTAAGTAATGAAGACGTTGCTTTTTTAAAAAAGAGGGGGGGAGAAAGAACTGTATATAGGAACTGGTTTTTTAACGTGACTTTTTTCTTTTTTGTATAGATTTCATTATAAATAAGCATTTTTGATGTATCCTGTATATACATATCAGTTGAACTGCCCTGTTTTTTTTTGGTGCTGAAATACTACTTCAAGTAGATATTCTCTGAAGGCTCTAATACAACTTGTGTCAAATATTTTCTAAATGGTGATTTTAGTGTTTTGTAATTAAATGGCCGCTTGAGAGAACACTCCGGAAAGTGAAGTATGATAACCGAAAACGCTCTGTTGTCCATTTAAGCATCTTGTATCTGTGTGTATTGCTTGGCTCTCCCCACTAGGTGGCACTGTTGACCATTCCTTGTTAACATCTCTATAAAAAGTCAACAACGCTCTCCCCTGTTGCGATAATCCTCCTTATTGCTCTAGGACAGGCGAGGAACACAGAGGGAGAGGGCTGCTGATGTCTACTAGGCAGGATATCTACGTTCTGCATCCACATCCGCTGGAAACCACAGGAAGGGAGAGGGCTCGGGTTCGAATCGTGATTGCGACTTTCCCCCCAGTCATCTGGTTGGCTGCTGTGAGAACAGGATTCTGGAACAGAAAGGCCATTCGCCTGATCCTGCAGGGGTCTTCTCATGTTCTTATGCAAGGACCAGAAAACTTTTTCAGCAGGGGGCCAGTCCACTGTCCCTCAGACCTTGTGGGGGGCCGGACTATATTTTGGGAGGGAAGTGAACAAATTCCTATGCCCCACAAATAACCCAGAGGTGCATTTTAAATAAAAGCACACATTCTATTAATGAAAAAACACGCTGATTGCCAGACCATCCGCGGGCTGGATTGAGAAGGCGATTGGGCCGGATCTGGCCCCCGGGCCTTAGTTTGCCTACCCATGTTCTTATGAAAGATAGATTGGCCAGCTCTCCTCCTTATGAGTCTGGTTGTGTTTCTTTCAATAAGAAACCTCAGCTTCTCCTTCGGATGCTGTTGAGGCTTCCCCTAAAACCCACGAAGGCTCTGAACACCCACACACGCACATACCGCTCACTGCCCCCTTGGTCATGAGAGCAGCTACCTTTGTTCTCCCCCTGAAAGTACGTAGAGATGAAAGAGGACGTTGGAAGAGTGTGACCCTCCTTCCCACTTCCTCTTTCAGCTCTATTCACTTCAAGGCTCATATCGGTTCTTCCGGATTCAACTTCTGCGGAGATCCCTCGGAAAAGCGAAGCCCGTGCACCTACCCAGCGTGATCTCTTGGGGGAGGGTGGCCGATCGGGCAGGGTTGGGGGGACAGACTCTGAAACCCCAAATTGGCCCATAAGCCTAAAAAGGATGGCAACCCAATGTAAAGAACTAGAGGACAGATTGGGCTGGAGAGGGAGGGATGAGATAAGAGCAAAGTGAAAGCTGCGAAATGTACGGGCAGGGAAAGGTTATTGGTGAAAGGAAACAGAGATATGATGGACCTTTTCAAATAGGAGGCTAGTTCAGTCTAGGGATGCAGTTGGCGCTGTGGTCTAAACCACAGAGCCTAGGGCTTGCCGATCAGAAGGTTGGCGGTTTGGATCCCTGCAACGGGGTGAGCTCCCGTTGCCCGGTCCCTGCTCCTGCCCACCTAGCAGTTTGAAAGCACGTCAAAGTACAAGTAGATAAATAGGTACCGCTCCGGCGGGAAGGTAAACGGCGTTTCCGTGCGCTGCTCTGGTTTGCCAGAGGCGGCTTAGTCATGCTGGCTACATGACTCGGAAGCTGTACGCTGGCTCCCTTGGCCAATAAAGTGAGATGAGCACCGCAACCCCAGAGTCATCTGCGACTGGTCAGGGGTCCCTTTACCTTTAGTTCAGTCTAAAGTGTAGATCAGTTGATTCCACAATGCAGGATCTGGTGTCCTCAAGCAGAAGCCAAGGCCCCACTGTCTTGGTAAAACCCACTGCTGATGCTTGCATCTTCTCCTGATCCCTTCTCCCAAGTCAGTCTCGAACACCCCCTTTCTCCCAGTGCCCCACTCCTCAGTACAGTGGTGCCCCGCAAGACGAATGCCTCGCAAGACGAAAAACTCGTTAGACAGCAGATTTTATGTATTCTGTATTCTGCTAATACATCATCACCAGTATCATTATTTTGGCACTGTGTTTGTTGTGGCCACCTTATCCTAAAATAACACGACCATGCTGGTATTAGGTACTTTTTGCTGAGACTGAAATTCCTTCATTGTCCTACAGGGTGTGCCAAAGACACTCCAGTTTTCCTACCTCCGTTTAAATCAGTGTCTTCTCTCAACATCACCCACGCTGTTCACCGCAGGGCCCCTCGCGATGAGTGGGTTGGGTGGACTTTTGTCTTCTGTCTCTCCTCCGGTTGCAGCCTTTCTCAGGAAACCGGAATCGGCATAGCCAAAAGCAAAACAGAAACCCCTCCACTCTTGGAACGGCTAAACCCGAGTTGTGTAGGCAGGTTTGGAAAGAAGAGGCGTCTTCGTAAGGAAGAACAGCCGCCTTATCTGCTGGCTGCAAAACAGCGTCTATTTTATTTTTAAAAGGCTGGCTCGGAAATCACTTAGCACTTCGCCTTGCATGCAGTTATGAGAAGTTCATTTGCGCCCTGTGTGGACGCAGTTCCATAAGCTGTACAGTGGTACCTCGGGTTACAGATGCTTCAGGTTACAGACTCCGCTAACCCAGAAATAGTGCTTCAGGTTAAGAACTTTGCTTCAGGATGAGAACAGAAGTTGTGCTCTGGCTGCACGGCGGCAGCAGGATGCCCCATTAGCTAAAGTGGTGCTTCAGGTTAAGAACAGTTTCAGGTTAAGTACAGACCTCCGGAACGAATTAAGTACTTAACCCGAGGTACCACTGTAATTGTTTTCTGCTGCTGAGTGTTCAATAGGTTTGCAGGAGTCTCCAACCTTTCTCGGGCCTGGGAGCTGTGGTACGTTTGGAAATTTAAAACTGTCGCGGGCACCACAGAATAACCGTTTTGCAGAAGAGGAAACGGTGACTATCACAATCTTCCCCACCCCACAAAGAGGCAGTGGAGTCTGGCCCATAGTGTGGCACAGCCTTGCCAAATTAAGTCTCTCTTAGCTACTGCATACTTGCCCTGCCTTCTTACTTTCAACCAATCTAGGGGGTAGCGGTGACTGTCCACACTTCCACACCCTCCGACACGACGTGGCCCAAATCTGGGAAGCCATCTTCCAGGTCTGAAATGCCATGCGAGTCACGTGACCTGTTCGAGATCGTGGATCCGGAAATAATCACTCATTTTTCAGGTCAAGATGTCGCTCCGAAATCGTGCTAGACCAAGGCGCCCGAGAATGGTTGCCATTCTCTCGCAGGGAAAAATGGGATGTCCCAACTTTTCTGGGCAGTTGACGGGGATGCATTTGTTTGTCTCAAGCCTGGAAAACATGGTTCTGAGTGGTTTTTTGCTTTTACCATGCCTTCTAGGCTCAGGTCTGAGCAGTCCACTCTCTGTGCCCAGGAAAACCCACTCTCTAGTGATATAAAGCAGAGACATCACCTTGTCCATATAGTTAAAGCTAAGGTTTTCCCAGTAGTGATGTATGGAAGTGAGAGCTGGACCATAAAGAAGGCTGATCGCCAAAGAATGGATGCTTTTGAATTCTGGTGCTGGAGGAGACTCTTGAGAGTCCCATGGACTGCAAGAAGATCAAACCTCTCCATTCTTAAGGAAATCAGCCCTGAGTGCTCACTGGAAGGACAGATCTTGAAGCTGAGGCCACCTCATGACAAGAGAAGACTCCCTGGAAAAGACCCTAATGTTGGGAAAGATGGAGGGCACAAGGAGAAGGGGACGACAGAGGACGAGATGGTTGGACAGTGTTCTCAAAGCTACCAGCATGAGTTTGACCAAACTGCAGGAGGCAGTGGAAGACAGGAGTGCCTGGCGTGCTCTGGTCCATGGGGTCACGAAGAGTCAGACACAACTAAATGACTAAACAACAACACCACCACAAACCTATTTGCCATGTCTCCCACCCCTTAAGTCTAAAAACTGAGAGCACGACTTATAAGTTAGACACACCAAGCACTTTCTGGGGCTCCACGTGGCAAGGGGAAAGATCCGTCACAGTGGGAAAGTTGTATCAGCTTTTTGGCCACCGCTGATGTTCTCACGGAGGAATCCCTGAGGAGTAACTCTGGCATGGGCTGGGAATATCATTTGAAACCCCTGGTTCTGTGGTTCCCCAGACTAACCTGGTGCCTTCCAGATCATTTGGACTACAACTCCCATCAGCCTCAGCTAGCATGGCTGTTTTAGAGTTCCGTCGGCATGACCACACCATGCTTGCGGCATCAAAAGCTAACCCGACGCTGGTCTTAAGATACAGGTTTGCGTCTCTCCACACCCTCAAAACACTAGGAACTTGTGGACACGCAATGAAGTTGGCTGCTGGGAAATTCAGGGCAGACAAAAGGAAGGACTCTTTTACACAGTGCATAGTTGATCCATGGAACTCGCTCCCAAAATAATGGTGACCCTATCGGATGGCAGGCTAGTTAGGGCTTTGGCCTGAGGCTCCAAGACTTTGGCCACCTCACGAGAAGAGAAGACTCCCTGGAAAAGACCCTGATGTTGGGAAAGATGGAGGGCACAAGGAGAAGGGGACGACAGAGGACGAGATGGTTGGACAGTGTTCTCGAAGCTACCAGCATGAGTTTGACCAAACTGCGGGAGGCAGTGGAAGACAGGAGGGCCTGGCATGCTCTGGTCCGTGGTCATGCAGAGTCAGACACAACTAAACAACAGTGATAAATCTGAGCACATGTCAGCCTGGAGGAAAAAACCCATTGACGTTTGCTGCGATTCAGCAATAAAGATCAGTTTTCTTTGGAGGGAAACAGTGGGGCAAGGACAAATCTGGGTGAGCTCTCAGCGTTGCCCTTGCAGAACTCTGCAAGGGGGCAAAGCTAGATTTAGTTTTCTCTGCCTGCCATTGGCTCTGGCTGCATGCACCTAGTGTGGTGAACCGCTCTGGGAATTGTAGCTCTTTGAGGAGAATAGGAACCCTCCTAACAACTCTCAGCATCCTTAATGAACTATAGCTCCCATAATTCTTGGGGGGAGGGAGATCCATGACTGTTTAAAGTGTGATGTGAATGTGGTCATAGAAACATAGGAAGTCGAGGCAGACCATTGATCCATCTACCTTAGTATTGTCTACACCGATTGGCAACGACTGTCCAGGATTTTAGGCATTCCCAAGGGGTGCTAGAGGATTGAACCTTCTGCATGCAAATTGATCTATAGTCCTCCACATTGTGGCTGTGGTTTGGAGCAAATGTATTTTGTCATTTGCGTTTTGCAATTCCGTGCACATGCACTTAGATGCTCGTGCTTAAATAGCCATCCTATTCTGTATCATTTCGTTGTTGCTTCGTTTCCTGAAACCTTTGTCTTGTGTTACTTATATTTGCAGAGCCCCATCTCTGTCGGTTTGTTTTGCCCTAGAACAACCCCACCAGATTCCTGCAAAGAAATCAGACCTGCGATGCTTTTCCCCTACGGCTGTTAAAAAGCGAGGAAGGAAAAGCTTCGCGTTCGATTTCTGGCTGTCAGGCTGCCGTTACAGGGCCAGCAGGAAAGGTGGCAAACCCTTAACTGCAGGGAATTTCTGCCACATGGAACCATTGGTCCCTTTTGGGGGAAATCCAACATTATTTCCCCCCGCCACAGAGAGCTTTCAGTCGCATGGTTCCTAATTTGACAAACTGCATCCCCTCCGCAGCATCTAATCATCTAATCTAATCTAAGCTGTCAACGTTTCCCTTTTTTAAAGGGAAATTCCCCTATTCTGAATAGGATTCCTTGCAAGTAAAGGGAAAAGTTGACAGCTATGCATCTAATTATAGCAGCCGCTGCAATTTCCTCCCTGGGCCTTATGATGTCACACTTTACGGGTCCATATCTGGCTGACAGCATGGGCTGCTTCCACTTTCTCCAAGCCTTCCTTGAACACCTCGCCTCCGCTGAAGTAGCCTCATATGCTTGCCTGGCTTTCATTTCTGCTCTTCCTCTCACCCTCTTGATTGTGCAGCGGGGCTGTCACAGGTTTGACATCTTTTGACACCCCCGGGGTGGGGGATTCTGTTCGCTTAATGTTTAGAAGCGAGCCTGACTCAGTCACATTTCCCCAAATGATAAAGGTAAAGGGACCCCTGACCATTAGGTCCAGTCGTGACCGACTCTGGGGTTGCAGCGCTCATCTCGCTTTATTGGCCGAGGGAGCCGGCGTACAGCTTCCGGGTCATGTGGCCAGCATGACTAAGCCGCTTCTGGCGAACCAGAGCAGTGCACGGAAACGCCGTTTACCTTCCCGCCGGAGCGGTACCTATTTATCTACTTGCACTTTGACGTGCTTTCGAACTGCTAGGTTGGCAGGAGCAGGGACCGAGCAACGGGAGCTCACCCCGTCGTGGGGATTCGAACCGCTGACCTTCTGATCGGCAAGTCCTAGGGTCTGTGGTTTAACCAACAGCGCCACCCGCGTCCCTTTCCCCAAATGATACAGAACTTTAAATCTCCCTCCTCCTCTTCCTATTTTTCTACATTTCAAAAAGTAAAAGCCAGGACACCCCAAAAGTTGTTGAACTTTTTTAAGGAAGCCCCCGAAAGTGTTGAATTTTTTTAAAGGAACCCCCAAAATAATTGAGGTTTTTTTAAAGGAAAACATGAGAGCTGTTGAGCTGTTTTTATTACAAAAACGCCAGGGGGAAAAAAATAGATTGACCTGCCTAAGATCCAGGACAGAGTGCCACCTTTTGGGAATTCCCCCCAGACATCAATTCCGCCTTTGAAATCCTGGAAATATATGGCGACCCTAGTTTATTTATACCCTGCCCTTCTCCTCAGAATCCGGACTCGAGGAGGCTTGCAAAAATTGAAGCAAACTTGGGTAGAACACAGAATACAGACATCCTTCAAATTTTGCAGTACAGTTCTGCAACCGGTGATGTGTACAAACCGGCATATTCTAGGGCAGGGGTCAGCAAACGTTTTCAGCAGGGGGCCAGTCCACTGTCCCTCAGACCTTGTGGGGGGCCAGACTATATTTTGAAGGGGGGAAAAAACAAATTCCTATGCCCCACAAATAACCCAGAGATGCATTTTAAATGAAAGCACACATTCTACTCATGTAAAAACACGCTGATTCCCGGACTGTCCGTGGGCAGGATTTAGAAGGCAATTGGGCCAGATCCGGCCCCCGGGCCTTAGTTTGCCTACCCATGTTCTAGGGCAGCGGTTCTCAAACCTGTGGGTCCCCAGACATTGATGGACTACAACTCCCATCATCCCTAAGCTCTGGCCTTGCTAGGTAGGGGTGACGGGAGTTGTAGTTTAAGAACATCTGAGGAGCCCCCGGTTGAGAAAGGCTGGTCTAGGGTGAGGTGTGCTTTTGAAAAGGCATACTTTCATACGTTGGTGAAAGTAACGTGAAAATACATTAGGAAAAATGGTTTGCAAAAACGTATCTGTTAGGAGAAATTCACACTTAAAATCTGATGGACTTCTGCGAGCGCTTTAAAATAATTTTGAAAACACAAAATGACGTGGAATTGTGGAGAACTGTACTTTGTGGTTGCAAAAATGTAGAAACTGAGAAACCGGAGTTGAGAGGTTCACCCACCCCAATTCTCATGCTAGACCCATGACATCCAGACTTGCACCTTCAGTGCTGCAGTCTGAGTTCACCCTTGGAAACACACTCCATTGTCTCTCAAGACAGGTGCCAACAACATACAACCCATCCTCATGTTGGCAGCTTTGATCCATTTATACCTGGAAAACTCCTTCCTCACCTCCCCATGCCTTTTGAATATATATTGAAGTGGATTGTAACACTTTGGGGGGAGTCTGTCGTCAAAACAGAACTTCGTTTCTTATTTGTGAAAATTGCACATCTGGGAGAACTTTTGCATCGGCTGTTCCGTTTGGGAAAAGTGATGTTTAAGTCATGCTTCTTTTCTTAAAGAGCCTTCATCTCTGGGAAAACAGAAGCTTTTTGATCTACTTAATGGGGGGCTCTTGGAGAAACCTTATCAGATATATGCCCAAGCTTAGCTAAAAATCGCATCTTTTTTTGCAAAGACTGGGGGTCTTGCAGCACACAGAGATTAGGAGCGGAGCAGGGGGAATGCTTCACTCTGGTTAACAAACAGGAGGGTCACATGCCTGGAACAAATGGTTTGCATTTATATGGAGTCTAAACAATCTCTTTGGCTTGGTCGTTTTTACGGGCTTTGCAGCTCGAAGGCTTGGATGGGATTTCAAAAGCGAAGACAACCCAATTAACCTCATGACAACAACAAACTAAAGGAAGGAGTGTGGTTATCAACAAGATTATGCTACACTTTTATGTGTCTGCACCCCCGCTTTAGCCCAGAGGCAGACATCTGCTTTGCATGCAGAGGGTCTTGAGTTCCAGTCTTGCCTTCTCTGCTTAGCACTGGGAAAGGCCCCGGACAGCTGCTGTCATTCAGTGTGCTGTAAACCAGGGGCAGGCAGATCCCAGGCTTACAGGATGCACTGTGGCTCCATTCCCACGACAGTTTATTCCATTTCCTTGACATTTCCCTGATGGTTAATATCCATATTTTGTTTGAGCTCATTTTCGTGTCAATTGGTTCCAGAAATAATCCGTTTGCAAACAATCCATTTTCATGCAGCAGTAAAGTGACTACATTTGGGGCACTGTCCCAGCACATAGTGGGATGCAGGTGGCGCTGTGGGTTAAACCACATTGCCTAGGACTTGCCAATCAGAAGGTCGGCGGTTCGAATCCCCGCGACGGGGTGAGCTCCCGTTGCTCGGTCCCAGCTCCTGCCAACCTAGCAGTTCGAAAGCACGTCAAAGTGCAAGTAGAGAAATAGGTACCACTCCAGCGGGAAGGAAAACGGCGTTTACGTGCACTGCTCTGGTTCGCCAAAAGTGGCTTAGTCATGCTGGCCACATGACCCAGACGCTGTACGCCGGCTCCCTCGGCCAGTAATGCGAGATGAGCGCCGCAACCCCAGAGTCGGTCACGACTGGACCTAATAGTCAGGGGCCCCTTTACCTTTTTACCAGCACATAGTACTTTCTTGCCATTTTCACAGGCTATATCTCAGTGGCAGAGACCCTGCTTTGCATGCAGAAGGTTGCAGGTTCAATTCCTGCATCTCCAGTTAGGCCTGGCAATGCCCCCTCCCTGAAACCATGGAAAGCTGCTGCCCACCAGTGTAGACAGTACTGAGCTTAATGGACCAGTTGTCTGACCCATTAGACACCTTCCTAGGTTCCGGTAAATACGTTGTTTTCAATATCAAACATTGTTCTTTTTACAGCAAACCATGGCTTCTTGTGACACCTGAAAACAGCCTTGTTTTTCTAGAACTTTCTGCCATGGGTTGAAGCTAAGGATCGGGTGAATTTGTTGATTTTGGTTACTCTGTTTTGCATTTTCCCAATTTTGTGTTCATTTTGCAGATTGAGAATGTCTTTGTTACATACATTTTTGTGTGCAAGTTGTTGGCTATTTGCAGTTTAGTTGCGCTGCAGAAAGCTTGCTGGGGAGACCACGCATTACAAGGAACTCAAAAATAACTTTAACCAGGTTTTAATAAGAACAAAAACTCATTTTACATTAAATATATCAACAAGCATGACCCATCCACCAGGGTACTGAGAGAGCTAGGTGCTGCTCTTTATATACTATACCCAATTGCTGACACAGCTTAATTAACACAACTTAGTAGCACCTGCTATACTGTTTCACAGCTGTAAAACTGGGTCTCGTTATTTGCTCTGGCCCTTAAAGACATACACATCTTGTGGAACAATAATGAACCTTCACATTTAAAGAGACCATTCAACACAAGTTTCCCTAACACAATTAATTTTTGATCATTATTTTTGCTGGTATAGGTGTGCCTTTCCCTAGCCTATGTGTATCAGAACACATTACTAGGCCGGGGAACTGAGCTGTGCAGAAATCAGAGGAGTGCAATTTTCAAGGGGTGGCTGTGTTTCAATTTGTGTCTCGTTCTGGGAAGTGCAAATGAAGCCGGTTCTCTGTTCAATGCAGACTGAACCGCACTTCTCCCCCATCCCCTGCTTAAAGGATTATGTCCAAAATAGGTTGCAGAAATAGCTTCAGCAGTCTATCCACAGCCAATAAATAAACTTTGCTTCTTGTCTTCAAAGCAGACGACGAGCATTGCGATGGGAAGCCAAATTCCTGTTTTGATGTCCAATTTCCCAGGCTGACTGTGTTTATTTTGAGAGACGTTTGCTGTTCTCAGATCTTGCAATTCCAAAAGGGATGTGTGCGTTTACTTTTCTCCCTTAACGCACATGCAAGCCTGTTGGGCTTCCATGCCTGGGATGTTAATTTCGTTTTTTGGTTCTAATGATTCATTTCATGGGCTTCATGCATGAAGGAAGACTCCGAAAAAAGACAACTCCTGGTTCTTGCATTTCCCTCTCCATTTTAACTAACGGCTGCTGTGTTCACACTCCTATTTACAGTGCAGTCAATGGGTTTCCAGTGATGGTTTTAAAGCTTTGTTCAGATGCTGTTCTCCAAGATGCATACATGTATCCTGCCTTTCCGCCAGTGGGACTTGAACAGCTAGAGAAATGCTATAAAAACAGCCTTCACTACCAACCTCCAGAGGTAGCTGCACTACAACTCCCATCAGCCCATCCCCAAGCACTGATGGGAGTTGTAGTCGAACAACGTCTGCAGAATGGCAGGTTGGCCAAGGCTGCAACGACACATAACAAATGCAGCCCATTGGCAGCAAATTACAAGTGGAACTCGCTTCCACCGAAGGCAGTGATGGCCTCCATAGGTGTGTGGATGTGTGTGTGTGTGTGTGTTCTTTAATGGTTTAATGGGGTCACCCCACAGCATTGCTGTAACGTTTAAAGGCCCATCTCCACCAGTGTTTGGTTGAAGAGGATGGAGCGACTCCCCAAAGGTCGCAACATTCACGACATTTTCGTGGCATGATACAAGTTTATAAAATTCTGTTTGGGATGGAGAAAGTGAAGAGATAAAAGTCTCTCTCCTCCGTAGCACTCATCTCCTCCATGCATTTGTCTCATATCCTTCCAAAACCATCTAGGTTGGTGGCAGGCGCTGCCTCCTGTGGCGGTGAGTTCCGTAGATTAACACCACTTTGTGTGAAGGATTGCTATCCTTTACCTGACCTGAACATAGCTGTCAACTTACAGATTTGAAAATAAGGGACCAGCAGCCTTGAAAATAAGGGACCTGCAGCCTTGAAAATAAGGGATCAGCAGCCAAAATAAGGGATTTTCCGGGCACAGGTATGTTCAACTTCTGAGCCCCTCCGAACCAAAGGCAGAAAGCCCAGCCAGCAGCCAAACGAAGCCTCAAGCGGTGGTTCCCACAGCGCAGCAACCTGGCAAAGGGGATGCAGCAAGGAAAACCACCATCACCTCTCCGCTGGGAAGCGCTGAGCAAAGGCGAGTCCCCAGGCAATGCGGCCGATTTGATAGGCACAAGGCATGCAAGCTCCACCCCCCAGTTGTTCTTAGACTCCTTGTTGGGTGAGCAACGCAGCCAAGCAACACAGTTGGAGCCTCCCTCCTCCCTGGCCGGCAGGGAGGGAGGGAGAGGAGCTGCTTCCTTTGAAACCCGGGAAATTTAAGGGACATCATCAATAAGGGACAGCAGCGGGACCCAGCGCTGGGATAAGGGAGTTTCCCGCCAAATAAGGGACGGTTGACAGCTATGGACCTGAATCTTGCAACGTTCCGCTTTGTGAGAGGTCAACGAGTTCTAGCGTCGAGAGAGGAGGAGGAATTTTATGAGCTTGTATCATGTTGCCTCTTAGTCGCTTTTTGGCTGGAGCGACTGCGCTTTCTCTGAGTCCTCCGCAGCCTTTCCCTGTCCCTGCTTTCTCGCTTAGTCGTCTGCTGACTCACGCGTCCTGCTCCCGAGTACCATCTTTTTCCATTACTAGAACCAGATGTGCCCCCACAGGATGTGAGCTCTCTATTGCTCGCTGACGAGTTTTGCCAGTGGAGAAGTGCCTCTTGCCCGGCCCTGAAGGGGTCTGCCTTTTCTGGAATGTGAAAGGATTTGTGCAGAACGACGGTTTGCTTTAACAACGTGTCCCTTTCCGATGAGGTGGGGATGCTGTCTGAGATTCTCCCCCCCCCCTTTCCAAATCCTTTATTGTTTTATTCACATAAGATACATTCTTTACAGGATGCGGGTGGCGCTGTGGGTTAAACCACAGAGCCTAAGACTTCCTGATCAGAAGGCCGGCGGTTCAAATCCCCACTATGGGGTGAGCTCCCATTGCTCGGTCCCTGCTCCTGCCAACCTAGCAGTTCAGAAGCACGTCAAAGTACAAGTAGATAAATAGGTACCACTCCGGCGGGAAGGTAAATGGCGTTTCCGTGCGCTGCTCTGGTTTGCCAGAAGCGGCTCAGTCATGCTGGCCACATGACCTGGAAGCTATACGCCGGCTCCCTCGGCCAATAAAGCGAGATAAGCACCGCAACTCCAGAGTCGGCCATGACTAGACCTAATCGTCAGGGGTCCCTTTACCTTTTATACATGGGGGCGTTTTATTGACGGAAAAGTATGGTAAATCTATGGTGCGACCACACTTGGAATAAAGTGTAGGATTCTGATCCCTGCACCTCAAAAGAGACATTGTAGACTGTAGAGACATCAGCCTTCTTTATGGTCCAGCACTCACTTCCATGCATCACTACTGGGAAAACCATATTGTCTGTTTTATTTTCAATCCTTTTTCCAATTGTCACACACTGAGTTCACCTGCCACACACTGAGTCGACATTTTCAGTAGCATCTGCTTTGCCTCCTGAAGGGCATTGGTTCAATCCTGGACCAGGAAAGCTGGAATGTCTGCTTCCTGAAACATGGGAGAACTTCTGCAGCTGCCAATCAGTGTAGGAAGCACTGGTCTAAGTGGGAAAATTGTCAGACTCTATGGAAGGCAGGCAGGCATCCGAAGTATCTTTCCTGGTTTTCCTGTTAAGGATGCTTGGGACTGCGGCTTTTAAAATCCTGCGATTACATGCCAATGTATCTCGGAGAGGTGCGTCTCAGATTTGATGCAACTGACAATAAATCTCTTGTTCATTTTTCCAAGCAACACCTCGGAGCTGAGTGTCTGCTGGAATTCCTTGAATTCTGACCGGCTTAAAGGCGAGAAGGAAAATGCTCAGGGGTTAGACCACCGGTCACTTCTCAAGCACCCTGTAAATCATCCCTCAGACTCGCTTTTGCATTCCTGTAAGCAAAGCAGGGTCTCTCCTTCCAAGAAAAAACATAAGCAGCAACTGGAAAAAATCGTGGCTCCCCGCTAATCGCTTTTGGGAAAGATAAGGCCGGTTTTTATCTTTTGGAGCACGTTAACAGATAAAACTGAGTATTACAGGATTTGTTGTGCTCTTCTACCTGCTAGTTAACCTCTTGTGCCACATCACGGTCCCAGAATTGTAGAGTTGGAAGGAACCGCGAGGGTCATCTAGTCCAACCCTCTGCAATGCTGGAATCTTTTGCCCAAAACATAACTCGAACCCACAACCCTGGGATTAAGAGCATGGGTAGGCAAACTAAGGCCCGGGGGTCGGATCCCGCCCAATTGCCTTATCAATCTGGCCTGAGGATAGTCAGTATGTTTTTACATGAGTAGTGTGATAGGAATTTTATGGTCTTAGATATATGTTAAATGTTCATAAGTGTACCAACCAAGCACATACACAGATCAGCACAGGAAGACCAGCCTGCAACCATTTTGATTCCCAAACAGTCCCAAACTGACCAAATGTTTTCTCTGAAAGGTCAAAGGAAAATGGAAAAGCCTTCCCATTGTCTTTTCCTTCACAAATCCTGTCTTAAGGGTATGTCTGTGTCTCATTCTCAGATTTATTTTTTTGTGAGAAAAAATCTAGGTTCCAGGTAGAGATAATAGAAAGTAAAACCAAACTCCTATCTAAAATGTATAATCAGTTATTAGAATGGGACACTAACATACCCTTGCGATGTGCAGATGATATAAATTGAAAACTGCAGAATGGAACTAGTATTTTACATAACCTAAAACCAAGCTGGAGGGAAGTCAGCCATTATTTGTTGTTAATTAATGTCTGTCTTTTGGTCTGTTTATGTTTTCTGTTTTGATCGATGCTTTCTTTTTTCTTTGGTGTGTGTATTTGTTTTTCTTTCTTTGTTGTTGTTTGGTTACTGAAAATTAATAAAAAGAATTGGGGGGGGAGGGTATGTCTGTGTTTGAATAGGGTGTGAGCCTGCGACCTGGCCCAGGAACTAAGTATTTATCATTACAAAAGACTGGCCAGGCTCCCCAGGAAATCCAATCAAGTAACCTGCCAGACAGGAGATAAACAACAACAGGAGAAAACAATATTCAAATTTCTGTTTTAGACCGCCTTTTCTGTGATGTAGGTATGATTTATCTGAGGGGTGGTCTTAGGTTACACCCCTTCTGTGATGTATGTATGATGTTTCTGGGGGTGGTCTTGATCTACAGGGTGGCAATTTCAAAAGTCTTTATAAGGCCTTGCACGCATTTTTTTGGGTCCCTTCTCTCTCCTGCGGGTGAGGGGAGCACCCTGTTGCAACAGATCAATAAATATCAAGCTTACTAGCTGCTTTGCTTCTCAATATTCTCTGGTTGGCCTCTGTTATTTTCTCCTACCAATAGGGAACCTACGTAAGGACTCTATATGGGCTCTTGGATACCCCATAAGGGAAAAGGGCAATTTTTGTTTATAACAGTAGAATGCGTCCTTTTATTTAAAATGCATCTCTGGGTTATTTGTGGGGCATAGGAATTCATTCTCTTTTTTCCTTTTTCCAAAATATAGTCCGGCCCCCCACAAGGCCTGAGGGACAGTGGACCGGCCCCCTGCTGAAAAAGTTTGCTGACCCCTGATTAAGAATCTCTACCGACTGAGCTATGGATGGCCTTCCTTGGGGGATAGAGACACGATAATCCATTTATTCACGGCAGCTCTTACGGCAATTAGCCGTAATTGGAAAGCACCAATATTGGAAGATTGGGTAGCTGCAATATGGGAAGTGGTCAAAAGGATGAAACAGAGAGACGCAATGAGGAGAGAGAATTCCTTCTTCAAGAATCACTGGGTTGGTTTGTTTGCTTTAGAAAAGGGTTGGGACAAGAGAAAGGTCTCTGAGTTCAAGCCACTGTCTCTGGTGTGACAGAGACATGGAGCAACGAAAGACTAACCAACAGCCCTCATAGATTTCCCTGCAGACTGATGTCCTGGTTTGCACAGCATCTCATTAAGGACCAATTTGTCATTGTTTTTGGATCACTGAACCCCCCAAAGACATGAGTACTTTCCCTCAACCAGCCACAGGCCCCATGTACACAGAGCACCAAAACCACAGTGTCAGCCTGCTGGTATAACGAGAGAGGCCTCCGATCTCTACTTCACGTAATTCCCAAAACTGGGATGACTCACAATTCATAAGTTCATGGAGGGATGGCTCATTATTACTGGCTGGCTGACTGACCGAACCCAAAGGGTGCTCATCAATGGTTCCTCTTCATCCTGGAGAAGAGTGACTAGTGGGGTGCCACAGGGTTCTGTCTTGGGCCCGGTCTTATTCAACATCTTTATCAACGACTTGGATGATGGACTCAAGGGCATCCTGATCAAATTTGCAGATGACACCAAACTGGGAGGGGTGGCTAACACCCCAGAGGACAGGATCACACTTCAAAACGACCTTGACAGATTAGAGAACTGGGCAAAAACAAACAAGATGAATTTTAACAGGGAGAAATGTAAAGTATTGCACTTGGGCAAAAAAAATGAGAGGCACAAATACAAGATGGGGGACACCTGGCTTGAGAGCAGTACATGTGAAAAGGATCTAGGAGTCTTGGTTGACCACAAACTTGACATGAGCCAACAGTGTGATGCGGCAGCTAAAAAAGCCAATGCAATTCTGGGCTGCATCAATAGGAGTATATAGCATCTAGATCAAGGGAAGTAATAGTGCCACTGTATTCTGCTCTGGTCAGACCTCACCTGGAGTACTGTGTCCAGTTCTGGGCACCACAGTTCAAGAAGGACACTGACAAACTGGAACGTGTCCAGAGGAGGGCAACCAAAATGGTCAAAGGCCTGGAAACGATGCCTTATGAGGAACGGCTAAGGGAGCTGGGCATGTTTAGCCTGGAGAAGAGGAGGTTAAGGGGTGATATGATAGCCATGTTCAAATATATAAAAGGATGTCACATAGAGGAGGGAGAAAGGTTGTTTTCTGCTGCTCCAGAGAAGCGGACACGGAGCAATGGATCCAAACTACAAGAAAGAAGATTCCACCTAAACATTCGGAAGAACTTCCTGACAGTAAGAGCTGTTCGACAGTGGAATTTGCTGCCAAGGAGTGTGGTGGAGTCTCCTACTTTGGAGGTCTTTAAGCAGAGGCTTGACAACCATATGTCAGGAGTGCTCTGATGGTGTTTCCTGCTTGGCAGGGGGTTGGACTCGATGGCCCTTGTGGTCTCTTCCAACTCTATGATTCTATGATTCTATTATTTTTCTTGTGAAACTGATCCCTTCTCCACAAATGCACTAGGACAGATCTGTGTGGTCTATATTACTCCATATCCTGTCTGAGGGGGTGGCAGTTCTTTCGCATCAGAAGATAGGGTTAGGTGGTCCAGGGAAGATATTATTATTATTATTATTATTATTATTATTATTATTTATTACTTATATCCCGCCCATCCGGCTGGGTTTCCCCAGCCACTCTGGGCGGCTTCCAACAAGAGATTTAAAATACAGTGGTACCTCTGGTTACGAACTTAATTAGTTCTGCAGGTCTGTTCTTAACCTGAAACCATTCTTAACCTGAGGTACCATTTTAGCTAATGGGGGTTCCCACTGCCGCACAATTTTGGTTCTCATCCTGAGGTAAAGTTCTTAACCCGAGGTAATACTTCTGGGTTAGCGGAGTCTGTAACCCGAAGTGTTTGTAACCAGAGGTACCACTGTACATTAAAACATCAGTCATTAAAAGGGTTATGTATTGAAGTTCTCACCCTGGCCACCTGGAGTATTGTGTATGTAGTTTTCACTCAGGTCCACGTCAGTTATTTTAGGCGGGAAACCCTGGGTTGTTGTTGCTACAATGTTGACAGCCGGCTGCCTATAAAAGCAAGCCGGCTGAGCTGTTTGCTGTTCAGTTCTGTTCCAGCTTACAAATAAAGAGCTGCTCTGGAGAAATCGCTGTGTCGTCTGCTATGTTCGCCCACAACTTAACAAGAAGCTTCCCTAAACAGGGCTGCCTTCAGATGTCTTCTAAAAGTCAGATACAGTGGTACCTTGGGTTACATACGCTTCAGGTTACAGATGCTTCAGGTTACAGACTCCACTAACCCAGAAATAGTACCTCAGGTTAAGAACTTTGCTTCAGGATGAGAACAGAAATTGAGCGGCAGCAGCACGGCTGCAGCAGGAGGCCCCATTAGCTAAAGTGGTGCTTCAGGTTGAGAACAGTTTCAGGTTAAGTATGGACCTCCGGAACGAATTAAGTACATAACCAGAGGTACCAC
Source organism: Podarcis bocagei (assembly GCF_964188305.1). Taxonomy (NCBI): domain Eukaryota; kingdom Metazoa; phylum Chordata; class Lepidosauria; order Squamata; family Lacertidae; genus Podarcis; species Podarcis bocagei. Next base: position 99,726,204 of record NC_138130.1, on the reverse strand, counting down.
TGTAGTTGTTTATTTCCTTGACATCGGATGGGAGCGCATTCCACCGGGCAGGTGCCACCACCGAGAAGGCCCTCTGCCTGGTTCCCTGTAACCTCACTTCTCACAGGGAGGGAACCGCCAGAAGGCCCTCGGAGCTGGACCTCAGTGTCTGGGCAGTGGAGACGCTCCTTCAGATGAAACCTGGCTAATGGCAGGGGCCCCATCTAGGGTGGGTGGGGAATGAGGCCCCTGCCAATATTTTCAAGGAGGGGGCCAACCCCCCCTTGCCCCAAATTCCACGGCAATCCTCAAAAGGATGTGCCAAGCTGAAGCATCTTTGCCCAGGCATGTCCCTGTGACGATCGCCAGGGTGCCTTCTGGAAATGTTTTAAATAATTATACTTTCTTCTGATACGTGACCAGCTGATGGAAATTCAGAAGCCTCTCTTTTGTAGTTTTTTCCTAATGTTTCTCTGTTTCTGCTTTCTTTGGTCCCCCCCCCTTTTCTCTCTCTTTATCTCTATTGTCCCTTTTCCTTTGCTTTCTTTATCTTGTTTTGTATCTAGACAGCTGTAATATCATTGTATTATGGGGAGAGCTCAATAAAATTCAAGAAAGAAAGAAAGAAAGAAAGAAAGAAAGAAAGAAAGAAAGAAAGAAAGAAAGAAAGAAAGAAATTTGCCTTGTCCAGAATTCTAGCCAGCCAGCCAGATATGCCCTTCCTCCTGTTGTAAACAAAAATTGCCCTTTTCCCTTATGGGGTATCCAAGAACCCATATAGAGTCCTTACATAGGTTCTCTATTGGTAGAAGAAGATAACAGAGCCCAACCAGAGAATATTGAGAAGCAAAGCAGCTAGTAAGCTTGATCTTTATTGATCTGTTGCAACAGGGTGCTCCCCTCACCCGCAGGAGAGAGGAGGAACCCAGAAAAATGGCGTGCAAGGCCTTATAAAGACTTTTGAAATTGCCACCCTGTAGATCAAGACCACCCCCAGAAACATCATACATACATCACAGAAGGAGTGTAACCTAAGGCCACCCCTCAGATAAATCATACCTACATCACAGAAAAGGCGGTCTAAACAGAACATTTGAATGTTGTTTTTCTCCTGTTGTTGTTTATCTCCTGTCTGGCAGGTTTCTTGATTGGATTTCATGGGGAGCCTGGCCAGTCTTTTGTAGTGATAAATACTTAGTTCCTGGGCCAGGTCACAGGCTCACACCCTATTCATATCTTAAATGTGCCCTTAAGACAGGATTTGTGAGGAAAGAGACAATGGGGAGGTTTCCCACTTTGACCTTGCAGAGAAAACATTTGCTCAGTTTAGGAATCAAAATGGTTCCAGGTTGGTCTTCCTGTGCTGATCTATGTACCGTATTTTTCGCTCTATAACACGCACCCGACCATAACACGCACGTAGTTTTTAGAGAAGGACAATCCGTAGGTATGCCACCCGTAGGCATTCCCTCCATAACACGCACAGACATTTCCCCTTACTTTTTAGAAGGAAAAAAGTGAGTGTTATGGTGCAAAAAATACGGTAAGTGCTTGGTTGGTACACTTATGAACAATAGCATATATCTAAGACCATAAAATTCCTATCACAGTCCGCATACTCCATTCCATTCTCCCTCCCACTGAGGTTTCTGGTTCCCCCAGCTGTGGTTTTTGGTGTTTGTGTGCTGTTTCGTCTCTCCCACTTAACCTCCCCCACCTACTCGATCATGTGCACTTTTGCAAACTTTGGGGTTCCCCCAAGCCCTGCTGGCACCTGCCCTTTTGGGTGGTGGATACATTAGAGACATCACTCCCCTCTGTTGCAGGAATTTATGTATAGATTGGGGGGGGTTGCCCCTCCAGCAGATATCATGCACATGCAGCCCACTACGAAAACCAGCACAATCGCTTTTGTGGCTTTTGTGATTTGTCCCCACAAAACACTTCATCACAGTTTCTTCCTATCTGTTCAAAGGGCCTTTGCTGCACGATACCAAATGTAAGAATTCCGTGATAAATGTATCTCTGTACTGGCTCACTGGGAAAACTTCAGAAATTCATATAGATATGTGAGCTCAGCTACTCAGCAGCCCCTCTGCCTGAGTGATAATCCCTGGCATCCTGATACCTGAGTGCCAGACAGGTAGCCATTCCAGAAGTAACAAACCCAGATGAAAACAAAAGGGTGTAATTAACTTGGCTGGGAAACAGAGAAATGTAAATATTTTTTTTGTTACACTTGATGGGTGTTTGGTGGAGGGCAAGGAGAACCATGGGGCAGGGTCCAGGATGCTCAGATTACTGCCACCAGACCTCCCCTTTCATGATGTAACCATGATGTATTAGTGATGTAGTTTGGGGGGGTGTAACATGGGGATTAGCAGCTAATAAAAGTTTGGGGGCTCTTTTGTTCGGGGCTTCCATCTTGTTCCACCTTGTGGCAGGTGGGAGTCCTGTCGCGACAGTTTTCAAAAAAGGACCAAGCCTAGTGGCTGCTGTTTTGCTCTGGTATTCCTGGCTGGTGTCCTAGTTTTTTGTCCAAGGGAGCCCTCAGATTTCTTCGTTAACACCTCTGAACATTGGCACTCGAGTGAATGGTTTCGCAGACCCGTCCTGTACGAAGGAGTGTGTTTGGCTTGAAGAGTCCTTCTTGCCCTCCTCGCTCCCACCTCTTCCACGGTTTCCTGGTGCTGTGAAACTGCTTTGGGACCCTCAATGATTAACTTGCCCAGCTGATTGCTTCACTTAGTTTTTTTAAATAGCCCTGTTATTAAAAGGAGAATGGAAAGTAGATAAAGGGATAAGTTTCTAGAATTCCGAAACCAGATAAAAATCTCGCTCTCGGAAGGGTGTGTTTCTTTGAGAAGTGCAGCCAGTGAGACAATACTTTTCATGAGATTTATTAGTCCCATAAATCAGATACGCTTGAGATCTGTGCCCTCTGTTAAGCCGGTTCAACTGTGATTAGGCCACAATGACTAACTTTCTGCGCAAAACGAAAGGTCTGTCTAATGCACCTTTCTGTTCCTGACTCGATTTGTTGTTGTTTAGTCGTTTAGTCGTGCCCGACTCTTCGTGACCCCCTGGACCAGAGCACGCCAGGCACTCCTGTCTTCCACTGCCTCCCGCAGTTTGGTCAAACTCACGTTGGTCAGACTCATGCTGGTAGCTTCCAGAACACTGTCCAACCATCTCGTCCTCTGTCGTCCCCTTCTCCTTGTGCCCTCCATCTTTTCCAACATCAAGGTCTTTTCCAGGGAGTCTTCTCTTCTCATGAGGTGGCCAAAGTACTGGAGCCTCAGCTTCAGGATTTGTCCTTCCAGTGAGCACTCAGGGCTGATTTCCTGAAGAATGGATAGGTTTGATCTTCTTGCAGTCCATGGGACTCTCAAGAGTCTCCTCCAGCACCATAATTCAAAAGCATCAATTCTTCAGCGATCAGCCTTCTTTATAGTCCAGCTTTCACTTCCATACATCACTACTGGGAAAACCATAGCTTTAACTATACAGACCTTTGTCGCCAAGGTGATGTCTCTGCTTTTTAAGATGCTGTCTAGCTTTGACATTGCTTTTCTCCCAAGAGCAGGCGTCTTTTAATTTTGTGGCTGCTGCCACCCTCTGCAGTGATCATGGAACCCAAGAAAGAAACATCTCTCACTGCCTCCATTTCTTCCCCTTCTATTTGCCAGGAGGTGATGGGACCAGTGGCCATGATCTTTGTTTTTTTGATGTTGAGCTTCAAACTATATTTTGCGCTCTCCTCTTTCACCCTCATTAAAAGGTTCTTTAATTCCTCCTCACTTTCTACCATCAAGGTCATGACTCGATAGCTGACAAATAAGACATGTTGGGGACAGATGTCCACTGTTACGCCTGGTGTGGATAAAAGCGAAGCTTTTGCTCCCTCTATTATCATTCCAGGACCCAATGAAGGTGAATCTTGGTAGATTCAGGACAGGAGGAAGTGAGTAGTTCTCAACACAGCACCTAGTTCGACTGTGGAACTCACTGCCACAAGAAGCGGTGATGTCCACCATAATGGATCGCTCTAAAAGAGGATTAGACAAATCCAAGGCTATAGAATGTTATTAGCCACGATGGCTATGCTCTAACTCAGTATGCTTCTGAGTGCCAGTGGCTGGGGATCCCAAATGGGGAGACGTCTGGGTCAGATGCTGTTTGAGGGTTTCACAAAAGGGGCATCTGGTTGGCAACTGTGGGAAGAGGATGCAGGAACAGATGGGCATCTGGTTTGATCCAGCAGGAGGCAATAATAATAATAATAATAATAATAATAATAATAATAATAATAATATTAATACCACGCCCATCTGGCTGGTTTCCCCAGCCACTCTGGGCAGCTCCCAACAGACTATTAAAAACACGATAAAACACCAAACATTAAAAACTTCCCTAAACAGGGCTGCCTTCAGATGTCTTCTAAAAGTCAGATAGTTCTTATTTCCTTGACATTGGTGGGAGGGTGTTCCACAGGGCGGGTGCCACTACCGAGAAGGCCCTCTGCCTGGTTCCCTGTAACCTCACTTCTTGCAGGGAAGGAACTGCCAGAAGGCCTTGGAGCTGGACCTCAGTGTCCGGGCTGAACAATGGGGGTGGAGACGCTCCTTCTGGGATCTGGGCCGAGGCCGTTTAGGGCTTTTCAAGGTCAGCACCAACACTTTGAATTGTACTTGGAAACATACTGGGAGCCAAGGTAGGTCTTTCAGGACCGGTGTTATATGGTCTCGGTGGCCACTTCCAATCACCAGTCTAGCTGCCACATTCTGGATTACAGTGGTAGCTCGGGTTACATATGTTTCAGGTTACATATGCTTCAGGTTACAAACTCCGCTAACCCAGAAATATTACCTCGGGTTAAGAACTTTGCTTCAGGATGAGAACAGAAATCGTGCTCCGGTGGTGTGGCAGCAGCAGTAGGCCCCATTAGCTAAGTGGTGCTTCAGGTTAGGAACAGTTTCAGGTTAAGAACAGACCTCCGGAACAAATTAAGCACGTAACCAGAGGTACCACTGT